>NC_048227.1:76802680-76910855 GCF_002007445.2 Ailuropoda melanoleuca
CCCGTGGAGGTGAGGTGAATGCATGCTCTGCCCAGAATGTGGAAAGGCTTGTTGGGATCTCCCCGCTGGTGTGCAAATGGTCCCACTTTAGATAACTACCGTTTGCTCTATAAAATCCATGGGTTAAAGTCTGGACTTGGTGGAGAATAGCAGTGTAGCATCTAGATCATGATCCCCGATCCCCACAGTCACTGAGTTACCCTGAATAAAACTCTGTGTAAATGGTATAGAGTGGCTTGCTTAGTTTGTCGGTCTCAAAGTGCCTTCTTGGTCTGGAAGAGACTTTACTGTCCCTCCTCCTCCTTCTAACTCTGGGCTTAATTCAAAAAAGGAAAAGCTTGGGGCGCCTGGGTGGCTCAGTCAGTTAAGTGTCGACTTTTGGTTTCTGCTCAGGTCATGACTCCCGGCAGTGGGTTCGAGCCCCACAGCCGGCTCTGTGCTCAGTGCAATGTCTGCTTCAGATTCTCTCTCCCTCTCACTCACTCTCTCTCAAATAAATAAATAAAATCTTTAAAGAAAAAAAAAGGAAAAGCTCACATTCATTCCATTCTTCTGGAATCAATAGCTACCTTTCATTCTTCTCTTCATCTTTTGAATTTTTCCTGTTGTATCATTTCGTAACACCCCAGAGGGATGTCTTCCACATATTTTATAGTATTTCTTTGAGTAATTGGCTAAAAGATATGGGGTCTAATTGTTGTATGATACTTACCCCATTTTATCTAGAGGAGGAATGGGGCGTGTCCTTTATGCTCACTAATGTATGCATAGTGCCTGGTCTGGTTCCTGGCACGCAGTAGGTTCTCAGTGAATATAAGTTGACTGATTCACTACAGTTTTAAGGATTGAGAGAAGCATGGCTGATTTTCAGCCTACACATGGGTTAAGGAGTATCCATTATGACAGATCAGAGCCCAGGCCACACAGACCACCTCCTATAAGAGTAATCTTTGCTGAACAATAAGAGAGTAATCAATCACCAGATAGTTATCGAGTGTTGACATCGTGCAAAGTTATCACACAGTAAACAATTAGAACAAATAAATATATCCAATGTTTACATGACCATTTAAAGTATACCTGTAAAGTTTAGCTCACCCTTCAAAATAAACAGTTAGATTGAGCTAGGATAATCATCGCTTCTTCTCAGATGAAGAAACAGAGATTCAGAGAAATGAAGTGATATTCACAAAGCTGATCAATGGAAAAGTTGCAATTTTATACCAAGTTTATTAACTCTAAGTCGGAAAGTAAATTTGGTGGTTCTGACCATGAGGGCAAAACTACTTCCCCGAAGGGAGATAACCTCGGCTTCACAATGACTTTGAGCTGTTAGTAAGAATCATAATGGTCCACATTCTTCATATTTAAATCAGATCACATGACCTGTATGTAAATGGTTCTCAAATTCTATTATTCTTAAGAAATACCAAATGTTTGCATGCGAAAAGTGCAAATTCCTCACACTCCATATCTGGATATTAGGATTCTGTAGATACTGGGTAGAGGCCAGGTATCTGCATTTTAAGGATCCGCTCAGAGGATTCCAATGCAAAGATCTACTGAGGATGTAGGAACAAGTCCAGGTGATAAACAGAACATGGGTTTCTCCTATAGTTTCCTCCTCGGGTAGAATTTCTAAATGGGAATTGGATGAAGAGCTGGGAGAACTGGATTCCTGAGCAAAATGGGCAAGATGGATGAGAGAGAGATTTTCAACTGGAATGAACAAATATAATCTTTTACTTCACTGATAATAAGGAATTGCACACTGAACAACAATAAGACACTATTGTTCTCCTGTAGGCAAGATNAAACCTAGTTTCTAGCAATCACAACGTATATGATTATAGGCAATTTACATTGAGTAATATTTTTATCTGTAAAATAAGGCAATGGTGTTTTTAACCCTTAGGGGCTCATTATTTTGTGGAATGTCTAATGTAAACTACGGACTACGCAGAAAAATAGATAGGCTGACAAATACACAAGACGTTGTGTGCAATTTCAATGTTTTCACAGAACCTCTGAAGTCTGTGCATGGATCCTAGGTTAAGAATCTGTAATCTTGATGGATAATTCCAAGTCTAACTAAGGGCACTTCAAATCCTATGGGGGAGAGAGTATCTCCATCCCCATTAGAAGAACTAAAGAGACCATCAGTCTAGCCCTCATGTCTACAGCTATGGCAGATGCTGCAAACTATACAAATATTATTTGCAGGATTAGTACTCTAAATTATATTTCAAATTTCAATATGTTCATTAGGCTCCTTCTCTAGATGAAGGGAACAGAAAAGCTCACTCTCTTAATCGTGATAATTGAAACCATGTTGGAATCAATTAAGGAAACTGTCTCAGCAGCTGTTCAGCTGTATTTTGCCACCCACCATTCAGGAGCCATAATAACTCAGTAGTGAGGTACATGGTGGGACTGGAGACCCAACACCACCGCACCAATATTCCTTGTTAGGACTAACCTCTTCCCGTCTCTGTTCCTCTCTTTGTTTCTCTTTTCAACTCTTCCCCCAATTAACTAACTCCCTCTTATATGCAAATACACAAAAAGAGAACCTGATTAGATAAACCAATCACTATCTGATACATGGCACCCAGGTTGGATAGAGCCCAATTAACAGCGGCTAACAGACCACTGATTGGACCATGTGTGGCTGTCTTTGAGTCAAATGAACTTTTCTAAAGCACCAGGGATGTCCAAATACAGAATTCACCTCACAAAAAGCATGGCGACCTTTGCAAAAGGCATCCCACAGATAGGGTTAAGGTAAGGGTCAATATCCAAAAAAACTTCTCAGAGAGAGAAGGCTGCTGGCTTATTTCCTGCTATTAAACTATTAATAAGATAAACATGTGCCAAACAAGTTCGGATATAGGCTCTATTAAAACTAATACCATAGCGTTGGTTAAGAGGATTGGGGTAGTCCTGGGGGTTAGGGGAAGATGAAACAAGTTCTCTTGTTTTCAGGTCCTGGTTAACGGTTTTTAGTCAGTTCAGGTCTCAATACTTCTCCAATCTCTAAAGTTCAAAAGGATCTAAAATACTCTAGGACCCCAGTTGCCTTTTTGATTTTCTAAATTCCAGCTATTATTAAAATAATATACATTCATTAATTCAGTTCCCAAAGTATTCAGTGCAAAAGATAAAAATATAAACAAATCTGACTTTGAACCTAATAGTCATCGTGGAAATTTTGGAAAACATAAAAACATGAAGCACAAAAAAGTGAAAATCACCCATAATCCATTATTCAAACAAATCTAAGTTAAATTGCTATTCAGAGCTGTCAGGTTCTTTTCGTCAACATCCGTAGCTTCCAGAAGATTAGAAGTAAGTGGAGGCTTTTACATTTCCCTCCCATACCCTCGGTTCAGCATCTAAAAACTATAAATCCGATAGGCAATATAAATGTCTTAAGAGGGGTTGTCTTTAGATGCTGAAATCATGGATATTCCCTTCTTCCTTTTCTGTATTTTATAAGTTTCTAACGAAAAAGAAGAGACCAGAGTTCTACATTGTATGCTGCAATCACAGCAAGTCATTCTTAAAATGGTGCCCAATCTATACAAATTTATGAGCAGATAAACCCCAGGATATTTATACAACCTGGTTTTGAAAACTTAGGGAGTTCCCACTCTGTCTCTCAGCACTTTGACAAATACTTCATGTTTGTCAGGTTTACTCGGAGGCTCTCACCATGATATCCTGAAGTCATGGTCAGCCATGTTGGCCAAATCAGTTGACCGATTTCTTCATGAAGTCTGTGTGTGTTGGGGGGAGTGGTGGGGATGGGGTGGAATGGTGGGGGGGGGCAGCACAAGAATATGGGCTCTAGATCTGGGGTGCTCCTGTGGTGGCATTTAGGTGGCCGAGCTTCCCAGATTCTGATCTCTCCTTCATGTAAGGATAGTGAGGCGTGTTCAATTCTGGATATTTTGAACAATGCTCATTTCACCAGTAAAAAAAATACTTCTTTCTTATGCTCATTGACAAAGTCTCTGGTATAGGTTTCACTAATAATTTTTCTACTGCCCGAGAAGCTCTTCAAGTGTGGACTCCTGATAGGGATATTTCAGATGCTAACCAACAGCTACTGGAATGTAGTTGGGCATTAATCTACGCACACGTCTCTCACACTGCATTATAGCAAAGTATTTTATACAATATATATGTTTTCAAAATAGATCTTCTTATGTTAATATCCACATTTTTTGCCCCTTTAAATGGCTTCAAATTTAACTACATCTTTGCAAAAAAGATGAGTAGGTATTCTATGAAAATGTTATGTGAAATTGTAACACATTTATTTCTCAAGGGCAGAAAGTGAAAACAAAATATTCAATGACCTTAGCTATTTTTTCCTTAAACTCTCAAAAGAGCAAGGACCTTTCCTATATAATTACAAAGCTATTACCATATGCAAGAAATTTTACACTGATATGCAATATTATTTATACGGAGTTCATATTCAAATTTCCTCAATTGTCCTCAAAATCTAGAATCAATTAAATTTTCACATTACATTCAATTGTCATATCTCTTTAGTGTCATACACTAGATTTGTCTGATGGTTTCCTCATGATTAGAATCTCTGGGGAAGAATTCTAAATGGTACTCTTGCGTATTTCCCATTTTCTCTTATGAGAAGACACAGTATCATTTTGCCTCATTATTGGTGACGGTTAGTTTGATTACTGGGTAAAGGTGATGCCTGCTATCTCTCTATTTTAATTGTAGTCTTTATCCTTTGTGGTTAATAAGTAATCTGTAGGGTGACACTTGAGGTTATGTGAATGTCCTGTTCCCCCAAAACTGCTACTAGCTGGTTTTAGCGTCCATTGATATATCTTGTCTGAAATCAATTATTTACACTGATGTTATAAAATGGTGATTTTCTTAAATTGTTTTTTCTTCTACATATTAGTATACATTCTTTCACAGAGAGATTTCCCCTTCTTACCTTGAACTTGTGTGTTTATTATTTATTCATCTATTTTCGGTAACTCGTGGTGTTTCTTTATTTTCCACGTGTCCACACTAATGTCATGCTTCTTATTGATGATGCTAAAATTGTCCCAAGGTTGACCAACTTGAGCACCTACAACATACTTCCTGTGTTCTTTTCACACACGCGCATCATTTTCTTTGTATGCCCTTGCCTTTGTATGTCCTCTGACATTCCAATGGGATACCGCCTTTTTAATGACTATGTTTCTATATGCATTTTTGGCTATTTGTGAGCTTTCTATTTTCTTCCATTGATTTCTCTTTCTATCTACTCACAGATCAGTATCACACTGTTTTAATTACAAAAGCTTTATAGTATGTTTTAATATAGGCACCCCCAGTGTTCTTTGTTAGGGATACTGTAGCTATGTTTTATGTTTATGTTTGTTTCCAAATAAACTTCAAAATCTACTTGAACGGCTCCATAAACAACTTTATGTTATTTTTATTGGAATAATATTAAATTTATTGTTAAGCTGGGAATAAATAATAGCTTTATAACATTGACTCCAGCTATCCAAAAAACAAAACAAACAAGATCCCCAAATTTATTCAAATTAATTTTTGTATCTTTCAAAGGTATTTTAATTTTTCCTCACACACCTTTTGCACACTTCCTGTTAAGTTTATTCTTAAATCAATCCTGCTTTTGCTAATAGTGTAACAGGATTTATCTCGTGGCATCATCTAACTAGCTATTGTTTATGCACATAAAGACTTCTGGCTTTTGTTTTTAATTTAACATTCTATCACTTTACAGAATCTTTTCTTTATTATGTTAGTGTTTTTATTGATTCTCTTGGATTGCCCAAACACAGTACAATATAATCTATAAATATAGTTTCACCACTTCTACTCCAAGTCTTATGGCTCCACTGTTTATTGTAATCTGATTCCAGTGGCTAGCACCTCTAAACCATAAGACACTCTTAATCAGAGGAAACAATCTGAGGGTTGCTGGAGGGGAGGGAGGCCCAGGGATGGGGTAACTGGGTGATGGACATTAAGGAGGGCATGTGATGTAATGAGCACGGGGGTGTTATATAAGACTGATGAATCACGGGCCTGAACCTCTGAAACCAATAATACATTATATGTTAATTAATTGAATTTAAATGAAAAAATGTTTTAAAAATAATATTTATTTTCAAATAGTAGTGGAGTTAGTGAGTATCCTTGCCTCATTCTTGGCCTTACTGTGAATGCTTCTAACACCGTCCATCAAGAAATATACTGGCTTTGGGACTGTGATGTGTGTGTTTGTGTATATGTTGTTATAGATATATAGTATTACCAAAGAAGAAATAATCAGTTCCTATTTTATTCAGTGTTTTAATCAGGAATGGTTGTTAAGTTTTGTCAAAGACCATTTCAGCATCTATGAAGATAATTTTACAATTTTTTAAAAGATTTTATTTATTTATTTTACAGAGAGAGACAGCCAGTGAGGGAGGGAACACAGGCAGGGAGAGTGAGAGAGGAAGAAGCAGGCTCCCAGCAGAGCCTGATGTGGGGCTCGATCCCAGGACTCTGGGATCACACCCTGAGCTGAAGGCAGATGCTTAACGACTGTGCCACCCAGGCGCCCCATAATTTTACAATTTTCTACTTAGATTTACAAACATGGTAAATTATGTGAGTGGATTATCTGATAGTGAACCACCCTTACATTTTTGGAATAAAT
The DNA here is from genome assembly GCF_002007445.2 of Ailuropoda melanoleuca. Lineage (NCBI taxonomy): Eukaryota > Metazoa > Chordata > Mammalia > Carnivora > Ursidae > Ailuropoda > Ailuropoda melanoleuca. Next base: position 76,809,390 of record NC_048227.1, read on the forward strand.
ATTACTTGCTTGTAACACATGTTATTTATATTTTTACTTTCATAGTCCTAAGTAAGACTGAGCTGTAGTTTATTTTTTGTACTATCTTTATAAGGTTTAGATGACAATGTAATTCTCGATTCATAAAAATATCTGTGGCTTTTCTTTTCTTTTTTTTTCTATACTCAGAAATAATTTAAGTAGCATTAGGAGCGTATGATCTTTGGAGTTACAGAATTCCCCTATGGGAATTCTGGGTCTAGTCCTTTTATAATAACTGTCTCTATTTATTCTATGAAAACTGGGAATCCTTATATGATTTTGCAGAGCAGAATGCTCCCATTAAGGAGAAGAGCTTTACTCTTCACTACAGAGCAGAGGTATGTATATTCTTCAAGGTCTAGCTCATATATCATATCACCACTCCATCCCCTATTGTAGGACAGAATCAATCCTTTCTTATTTCTTCTGCATCCACAGCATTGTGCATATCTCTTACAGGTCTGATCACATAGTTTGTAGCATACCTGTCTATAGAGGTTCCCTTTCCTCTAGAGTCTCAAAGAAAGAGATACAGATTTAATCACGTTTAATTCCAGCCTCAAAACTATTGCTTAGTTCTTGGTAAGCAGGCAATAAATATATTCCAAATAATGATGAGTGAAGAGAAGTAAAAGTAATAATGAAATTTCACTTCAGTATGAACCATATCTATTCGTAAAACAGGTAGGCTCCAGGGTCACATACACTTGGGTTCCTTTCTCAGTTTCTCACTGGCGAGTCCATGACATTGGTCAATTACTCTGTGTTTTGTTTTATTCATCTGTAAAATATAGGTAAAATCTCATGGGTTTTTTTTTATTCAGAACATGTGTGAAACTCCTAGCAGTAAGTACTGTATGTACTTAGATAATAACTTGCCCCATTACTCCCCACGTGAAGGCTTCCTTTTTAGTTCTTTGGGCAATTCCAGAGAAAACAGGAAATATGGCTCTCTCACCTGTAGGACCACAGTGCAAAATCCAGCCTTCTGATAGTGGTTCCCTCTGAAAGTGTCTGTATGGATGAAATTCTCTAGTTCATGTCAACAGCCACGTGCAGGAACACCGTGTGTCTCCGCCATTTTTAAATTCAACATTTGCTTTACAATTGTAACTTTGCGTTAGTTCAATGTAGTTATGAAATGTGTATCCTACTGGAGTTCTGAACAACAATACATTGTATTCAGAACAACAATTTAGCAGTCCTCATACCTGGGCTTTCTTCCCAGTTCCTGTGCTATTTCCCCAGACAGCAAATTAATTAAATGGCCTTTGGCCATGGCTCTTTCCCTTGAGTCAGCTTTTCTCTCATTTAAAGTATAGAGACAGGGGGGATTTAATTAGCCCAATTCCTGGCACATTGCATACACTCAATAAATGTTTGTTAAGTCTTGGAATTCTCTTTGGATAAAGGTCACTTTTGCTATTACTATTAATTTATGAGCATCCGAATAGTTTCTGTGATGATGATATTGACAATGAACAAGGACTTAAGGAAAGTTAACTCATAACTTACAGGGATGCATCATGAGATCAGATTTTCAACAACTCACCTATTTTGAACATATTCACTGTTGGTAATGCTCTATAGCTGTGAATCTACACAAAAAGCTCTGGGATTCTAAAAAAGTGAAGATCTGCAGCAATTACCTGAATATTTACACTGGAAGGAGTGTGTGAGTGTGTGTGTGTGTGTGTAAGCCCAAAGTAAATATAGAGTCCCCATTCTTTATGTAAGCTACTTAAGGAAAAGGATATTACCTTTTTAATTTTTTTCTCTCCAGTAAAAGGTATTATTGCTCATTCAATCCCCAAACTATATATAAATTATGAATAGTTTAAAATGCTGTTAAAAATAAGTTTTTAAAAAATATTTTCCTTGAAATAATGTTTTCACTGACCTAGAAAATTTTTCTTAGCTGTTGCCATACTTAACATTTCTAACTGGTGATGTATGTTGTGATGATGGCAGTGAGCAGAAAAAGCTTGAGGAAACACACACAGTGTTGATATCTTACTAAAACGAATGGAGCACTAATTCATAAAACATAATTTAATTTTTAAGTAAAAATCTGACTTTCCAGAGTGTCATTCCCTGAAGGCTGGATCTTTATAGGCCCAAAGCCTGTGTGAATTTACACAGCTGCTTTGAGGCTTTGCATGGTTCCTTGTTTTAGGTGCTTTGATTTTTTTTTTTAAAGGGGTATTTTTATACTGAAATAAAACACAACTATTAACACTAGCCTCAAGGGAAAAAGAAACTAACAAACGAACAGCTTAAAATGTTTCAATACTTTCCCTTTAAAATCTTGCACATCTTTTAGAAGTCGGACAAATTAAAGCCAACCCCTGCCCGAAAAAAGAGGAAGGACACGCTGGCACGAGTTCGGAACTCGAGCGCAGAGGTGCAGGTGTTAATAACACTAGGTTTGCCCGTGAGTAAAACGGTCTCTCCTGAACAACCATCATCTAAATGCTTCCGAATCTTTTCTCGGGCACGGGTGTCTCTAGATGGCCGCCCTCACCCCAGGACGCAAGCAGTGCTGCAGAATGTTTTCTGCATTCGTTCCCAGCCAAAAGTGAAACAAGTTGCCTACTGACAGGCCATTTATAGAACACATTTGCTTACACCAGTGCGAGGCAGTAATGAAAGCCAACGCGAAGAAGTCATTCCTTTTTACCTTGCTCGGGGCCACTCTGGTCCGGAGAGCCATGGGCGCATCCTCGGTCAGCGAGGTGCTGAAAGACACGCTCTTCCTACCGACGACATCTGGAAGAAGAGACAATCGCCGCCGTGAGCTTTTCAATTACTCCCGAAGACGAAGTGCGAGACGCAGCCGTGCAGAATGATTGGATTACACAAAATGAGACAGAAGCCATCTGTGAGCACGTAAGCTGCGGAGTGCCAGGACGAGGACCCTTCGTAGACGACCGAGTTCTCATTCCGTTCGGAGTTTGGTCAAGTTTGAAAGATGAGTTGATTGTTTTTAGACAGCGCTGCAAATAGGCAGGGATTTGAAATTCTCCCTGGCTGTATGAGTCATGACTGTCTCCTACTTAAATTAGAAACATGGATTTTCAGTTAGGAGGTCCCGAGATGGTCTCCAAAGGCTGCTGCTGGCTTTCGTGTTGCAGCATGGCCTGTTCTCTGGTTCACTCGCGGGGGCCTCGGCCTGCTGAGGCGAGAATCATCCATCCCTTCACACCAGGGCAAAGCGATATAAGAGTTCTGGTTTGGGGTTGGGAAACAAAGTGATCCTCATGCTCTAAGATAAAGGCCTGTACACAGTCAGTGAAATGTGTTCAAGAATTGCCGGGATACGTGCAGAACCGGAGCTCCGTATCTGTCTGTGCTCTGAGGCTCTAGAACCAGTCCCCCACTTACACGTTTCATCGCCACGTCTTTTGACTGGCATCAGCTTCCAGCTTGTAGAGGGGAATTTACTTGTTTGGGAGGTCCTTTTCCAATGACAGCACCTTCTTAACCTCTTCTCGATCAATCACATTCTGTGATTGATCTAACCCGACAGAAAAGCACGACTCAGGTAAAAGGGAAAAGATTGTCTTAGCAAGCCCAGGGTTTGGTATCTTTCTTATGGAAATGTTTTTAAATTTGACTTTCATAATGCATATTACTAATGTTATCAATGTCCTTGTATTAATGGGCCTTTGATAATTGCTTTAGTCCGTGATCACCCTGCATGTCTGTTCGCATTGAGTTCTTGCAGAGGAAAGGCCCTTTCGCCTAAGCCTGTAGCTTTGCAACAGCTCCCAGGGTCTGCTTTCAGGTTTTGGCACATGGGGAATCCTCAGTCAATGTTTGACTATTCCAATCCTGTGCTCTGCCCTGTTTGTGACAGCAATGAGTCAGCCTTTCTCCCAAAAAAGCCCAGGGAGATCTTCCTGGGAGTCACAGCCCAGTGCAGAGCAAAGGACCTGTGCCCCCAACACTTCCAGAGTGTTTTGTATACAACTCCTATTCCATCAGAATTATTCAGTTCAGTAGTAATCGCACCAAACCTATCCTCTCACAAAGTTGGCATCGTACATTGGGAGCCAACACGAATTTCAGTAATAACCACTCCACTGGATAAAATATTAATGAGTACTAATCTTCTATAATGACACTAGAAAAAATAGGTGGCCATTAAAACACATTGTGTGGAGACGGTGTGTAAGTGTATGTAGTTACATCTGCAAAAATAAGTATCTTTGAACGACTACTATGATCTCTTGTGAGCAGAGTATGGTACAGACACTCACACACATACACTCAATAGTGCTAACGCTGTTTTCTAAGCTTGCCATTAGATGGATAAAATATATCTACATGTACATATTGTAAGTATATGTGGTTGTGAAATCCTTTCCATTCAGCACATCCGGAATTTAAGGAATAAAAGGTGGAAATCGCTTTACATTCTTGCATTCTGACTTGTGCCCCTTGGCATCTTATCATGTTTTTAAGTATTTTCAACTTGTATTCCCAGTTCTTTGTTGAAACCAGACTTAGCGATTTCCTTCATAGTAAAGACATTCAGAAACGTCAAGGTATTAAGAAGATATTTTCGAAACAAGAAGACATAATTGAGAACTGCTTTCTGATAAAGTTAGATGAGAAAATATGTTCAGGTCCACTATACTAAATTTTCCGGGCCAGATCTGTTTCCAAATTCAGAAAATTTTACATTTTAAACAGATAATAGGATCCATATAGTATATTACGTCATATGCCCAAGGTGTCTGGAACTCCATTCTGTGTTCAAACACATTGGTTGAGCAGCTCGGTGTATGAATATTCACCCGACGTGGGATAAACAAAAAGTGTAAATAATTTTATGTCGGTTTACATCAGCTCTTGACACCAAATTAGTTCAGGTCAGGTAATATTCTACCACTCCAAGAGTTCTAAAAATCGTTTTCAGAGATTTTTAGATTTAGAGTTCATAGATAACAAATTGTGGGCAAGTACCAATTTAATCATAAGAATTGGAAGACTGAGGGGCGCCTGGCTGGCTCAGTCGGTAGACCATGTGACTCTTCATCTCAGGGTCATGAGTTAAAGCCCCACATTGGGTGTAGAGATTACTTAAAAATAAAATCTTCAAAAAAAAAAAATCCAAAGACCACTGTTGATGACAGAACTCCACATACGATTTTAAATGCTATGAGGAAGCTGAAGGCGCTGCTGTAACACCGTCACGTTATCCGTAAGAAGTAAAAAAGTACCATTCCTTTGCTCCCAGTGCCAGAATTAAAAGAAACCGGTTCCTACTAATGCTTCCTGCTCCTTCTATTATAGCCGGCTTGGCTTTGGAAGCCTGGTGCTGTGTATTTTTAGTTTGACTGATTTTCTCTAACCCATTTCTCCCTTTCACGGCCTTCTACCGCATCTGTTGTTCAGTGCGTTTTTGAAATTAAAATAAAGTGCTCTACAGGATATCACTAAATCATAAAAACATATTAAGAACAAACAGGCTCTATTTTATTTCAGGGAGCCGTGGAAATACCAATCAGAGCTGAGGTGAATTTCTTTCTGTTTATAGCCTTCGTGGAGTTTCCTTTAGGTTTGGGCCCATGTTAAAGAGAGGATATATGATACACGCATAAGTATGCACTGATTTCATGGTTTCAGATTTACTAGGTAATAAACTGTGTCTTGAAAGGTAAAGTCACAATAAGGGACAGCACCTCTAAACAGTTATGGCACAGAATCCAAAAACAGTTGGCATGAGCAAGTAGTTATGTATATCCAAACCCTGTGTGGACAGTAATGTCCATACTCCCTCCCATAGACCTAAGCCAGGGCTACTAGTAACGGTCAACGTGGACACATGAGTTTCAGTATCTTATTTCCCGTACTTTTAAGCCAGTTGATCACAGATCTGGGCCTAAGAGGACATTATAGAGTGGAAGAACATTGGGAGGGTGAAGGGAAAACATCTGGAGGGAAGATACATTGTGTCGACTTGAAATAATGCCTGGGAAAGAGACCTACAACTTAGGGCAAATGCAATACAGTGGTCACCTAATTAAAATAAATATTGAATGACAAACTTAAGGTCCTGAGTCAAAGAATGTGAATTGGATTTTCAGTAGAAAGGGGCTGTGGAGCAGAGAGGAGAGGGAGGGCATTTCAAACAAGAGAAACGGAAAATGCAGAGGAAGTGAAAGCAAGCCCATGACAGTGGCTTTGCTTGAAAGGGACCCAGCCTGAGGCCACAGAGGAAGGCTGATTGCTGGAGGCCTCAAAGGACGTGCCAAAGAATTGTATTTTGGTTCAAAATAAAAGCAGCACTCTGGAGCAGGGGTATGGCAGATAAAATCGGCATAGGAGGAAAATTATTCTAATAGCGGGATGGCATCAAAGACTTACAAAGAGCACAATGGTTGGTTTATTGGAAAAGGCCTGGGATTTGAGTTTTTGTGGACCTAGCATAGGTGAAGAGAATTCGATTTCTAAACACACCTTGGTGATGAAAGGGGCCGTCTTGGTGAGAGGGGACGAAGAAGAAGGCAACACGAAGAAAAAGAAAAATGGCTTCAGAGTTTTGACAACAAAGGAAGGTGGTTACGATGCTGTTGAGAAGAATGGTGAGGTTAAGGAGATAGGAAATTAGAAGCAGCCTGGTGGAGACAACATGTGAAGTTTCGGGGCCTGGCCCTGCTCCGGGGTGCGTCAGAGTCACCTGAAGGGCTGGTTGAAGGACAGAGGCAGGAAGCCACCCTCCGGGTTGCCCGTTCACTAGGTCTGGGGTAGACCCAGCGCTTGCATTTCTGGGTACCACGTTTTGGAACCATTACTTTAATTCGAGTACTCAGGGGCGCTGGGCAGCTCAGTCGGCTCAGCAGCCGACTCCTGCTTTCGGCTCAGGTCGTGATCTCTGAGTCCTGAGATGGGGTCCAACGTGGGGCTCTGCACGCAGCGGGGAGTCTGCTGGAGATCCTCACCCTCTCCCTCGGGCCCTCCCCCTGCTGTGTGCTCTCTAGCGCTCTAAAATAAATACATCTTAAAAATCAATCAATCAATCACGTACTCAAAGGCAGCGATGGTGGAGGCGGGAATGGAGGGCTGGGGCCGACCACGTGAATGTGGGAATTATCCACTCCCAGGTCATTGGTGAAACTATGTTGTGGGGATTTCTGATTGACAGCACCTTCCATCATTTTTATACTCTCTATCATCTGTTTCCTTAATTATACTGCGAGCATTAAAGTGAAATAAGTGTTCGGTCTCTGGCAGCTGGAATAAAAGGGACTGAAAGTTTAAGAAATAAAAACACTCCTTCTGAAAATAGGCAAGGAGTGCAGAAGGGAAGATCCGAGCTGTTGAAGGCTGCAACAGAAAGAGATTCAGGAGCAAATTGCAATCAGGCATTTTGTGGAGGTAGGAAAAAGACCTCTAGGTGCTTGACAGTCGACTGGAGAAATGCCCTCTCACTCTCTGTGAAGAAGCAAAAAGGCAGAGAAAGTTTGAAAGGAAAGTGAGTAAGTCTACTTTGTATTTTAATTATTGTCAAGTACCCAGGTGCTTCAGTGAAGAGTTTCATGTACATATAAATTACTTCTGTGCCCTAGCATATTTGCAGAAATCTAAATGAGATGTTGTTCCATTTAAAATTTAAATAACTCCCTTGAGAAAATGCCAACCAGATTGCTTCAACTAGAAGCCAATGCATAAACATGTATTTGTTATTTACTTGTTAATGTGTTCGGCATCTTTACGTATTTTAGTCTTTTTTGCAGAAATCTGAAGTCCTCTGTAATGTGATTTGATGACCCCAAAATGATGTATAAAGAACTAAACAAACAATATTATGGCAGACGCAGGGGACCGTAGAGAGCCCCCCCCCCGCCCCGCGTTTCAGAGGTAATGGTTACAAAATGTGATTTTCCATTGTTCCAAAAGAGTTCAGATGCGCATCAGCTCCTACCGTTTGCAAAATGGCAGACTGGGTTCCATAAGGGCAACTTCTTTTAATGGTGACTCAGCGCAGGGAAGTCCGCCTGAGACCTGAGCACGCGGAGGGTGATTAAGGGACGCCCTTGGCTTTGTTCAGCGGGCTCAGGCTGACTCAGCCTCGGTCCTGGCAAGGAGGCTGCTGGCAGAAATGTGCAGGCATTTCACATGCTCCGTCTTCTGCCTGGAACTTACCTCTTACAGGAATTATTTGAAGTTAAAACGAGGGTGGGAGGAAGTTCAAATTCAATGCTTAGTACTTGAACGTGCACAACTTCCATTCTCCAACTGGGGAAAAATTGGCCTAAAGACAGATTATATTTAAAAAAAAAATGCCCCTAGGGTTTCTTGGATATAAAATTGTTTTTTGAAAACAACAATATGATGAGTTAAGAGTGAATGAATCAGAAACATACGGATTACATTTTCCCTGAATTTGCATGGATTTGGAAGTCATGGAGAAAAGGGCACTTGGCAAGAGGCATTTGAGATTTTACCCAACCAAAAACATTTGAGAAATACTGTGAGGTGCTTTGGTGGACCCAAAACTGTGCCAAATTCTTTCATTTTTATAAACTGCACTACCAAGAAAAAAAAGAGGAATAAAAATGACCTAATTGTAATTTAATGAAGACACGGAAGACTGTTTGTAAAGCTGCGAGCTCTACAGATAAGCACCTGCTTTCCAGGGGATCAGGCTCAGGGTGTTGAAGAGCGAATCTCAATCAAATGGGGACAGCAGTTCTGCCGACTTCAAATGCTCTCTGCCCACAGATACCGGGGGAGGACCCTTGAGGCTGTTGAGAATGTTCTATTTGCTGGCCATTTTTCTCCTTCACCTACATGAAATTAAAATCAACGACGACAATAACTAAAGCATGATTTTAAGAAAAACACATGGTAGTGCTTATCTGTATGCATTACTAGCTTTTTTTGTTTTCCTTTTTTTTTTTCTTTTTCTTTTTTCTTTTTTTTTGTACACAGCATGTCAATAAACTGACACTCTTGGGCTGAGACTGCTGTAGAGGCCTTCTGGTACATCTAATATCAGGTAAGAAAGCCAGATTTATACAAACTTTGGCACATTAGCAAGTCAAAATAAGCTTCAAGTTGCTTTATAAGCATTTACAAAGTCATTTACAAATGATTTATGAGAAAAATATGTTTTAAAAAAAGACTCAGTTCTATTGTCTTCATTGTGCTAAATATGTTTCAGTCTTAGGAGAGTTCTCAGTGTAAGATTTTTTTCTCCCACTGCCTTTTTCTGGTGGATCAAATAATAACATAACAGTCATATAAGATCTTATTCAGTAACTACTTTCATGTAAGAGCTTAGAAAGTGGCTATGTACGTAAAGAGACATTTTCCAAATATTCGCTGTTTAGCTGAAAGAAGAGGTAAAGACAAGGAACAGAGCACACAGTGAGAGCGTCTGTACAGATAGAGACCAGAAAGTATGATTATCTTTGTAGTATTTAATCCACAGACCTAAAATTTAAACTTATACCATGGACACAAGCAAGGATATTTGAAACATAGACTTAATGCCAGATTTGCTCCTGACCCCGGGTAAGTGGGTTCACAAATTCCTTACTTTGCAGATGGGCTCTAGCTCCCTAGAAGGAAGGTTTCTATGATCATAAGATCTATCATAAGCGCTTCACTTCCTGACGAATAAGCTGTAGTAATAAGGGCAATTTTTAAGTGAAATCCAAGATAGACTGGGAAGTCATTCATAGAGCAGATCTTGCTTGCTGTGTATGTTATTACTTGAGTAAACTACACTGGTTGTAAAGATAATATTTGAAATAGGTAAGAGTCCATCCCTCTGGCTTCTTAACTTGGGCAATATCATATGCAGGGAGGGGGAACATTGAAAGGGCTAACAACAACGCAAAAATGGGTGGATTTACTAAGGAGATATAAAGAGAGACCCAAGACGAAAATGTTGGGTTTGTATAAGTCTTTCTGTACAGAAAATATCATATCCATTCAAAGTGGATAGGGACATTTATGTTTCCAGAGAGGAGGTCCTGAACCCTTCGTTAATGTTCAAATTTGTGAATTCCACCATAATATACTATTTTCCCACAAAACAAAATAAAACCACAAGTGAACATCTATGTACCTCTTCAGACACACGATTTCTTTTTCTCACTTAATGAGCACATTTTTACTATTTCTGATACTTTCTGAATCAGTTTTACAATTTGCTTTTACTTGTTTCCACATAGAACCCACAGGGAAACTCAGTTGCCTCACAGAACTAAGTCACTGTGAACCCCAATATACCACTTTTTAAAAAAGATTTTATTTATTTATTTGAACTAGAGAGAGACAGCGAGAGAGGGAACACAAGCAGGGGGAGTGGGAGAGGGAGAAGCAGGCTCCCCGCTGAGCAGAGCCCCATGTGGGGTTCGATCCCAGAACACTGGGATCATGACCTGAGCCAAAGGCAGATGCTTAACCGACTGAGCCACCCAGGTGCCCCAACCACTTTTCAATATATCAGAGATTTCTATTTTTCTGGCTCGAAGTCATTAATTTCTCATACCAACTTACTTCATTTTCATTTTCATCATTGGCCTTCACAATTGACCCGCCACCTCCCCCGCTCTGGCTGGGGCCGTTTTAAAGAAATAGACACAATTTCTGTCTTTTTACCAGACTTCCTGCATCTGCCACGTTAGAGAAAGAAAAGACGTTACATGAGGTGTGGCTGCTGCACGAATGGCTGGTTGACACCTTAGCAAGGTGGCCTGTGCTTACAAAGGAGCTCCAGAGCATCTGCAACTTAAATTGGGCCCTCAGCCCAGAGTTCGCCTCCTCCAGGGAGGTTTCCAAGTCCTACCCCAAGTTACTCAGCTTCTTAGTACTTCCATGTGTGTGTTTCTATGGCACCCTGAACATTGCTGGTGATAGCCCTTGTCACTTTCCATTGTGATTACCTGGTTATTTATTTTTATACCCATTAGATTATAAGCCCTAGGAAGGCAAGTACTGTGTCTGACCTACTTTGTTTATTTCTATAACCAAGGCACATAGAATAGTTCCCAGGACATAACAGGAACTCAATATGTCCACATTACATATTGACTTCCATTCAGATTTGTACAGTCCTTCAATACAATGTGATATTTGCTAAAGGACTATGTACATTTGAAAGCATGAATAATATCAAGAATGTGCAAAAATTGAAGAGACTTAAACATGATACAAAGGTTTCCAGACTAAAGATATTAAAAAAAAAAAAACTTTAAAGTGTACCTTTTCTTTTGGAAACAATTTTCAATAATACAATAATCTATTTTACACAATTTTTCATTTTCTTCTGTTCCCCAACATTGAGTACCCTGTTGGTCCCTTTAGATGTCATTGACAAACCAATGGACACTAAAATGTGTTGCTTTCCACATGCCTAATGATATCCATCTTTGTCTTAAGGCATCCCATTCAAGAGACCCATCCTTTTTATCACTGATACCAACATTGGCACTATTCCCATTGGTATTGTTTTATAAAATAATAAGAGGTAGGCCAGTGACGATGAAAATGACTATTCCCACAGTGCTGGACAGGCCCGAAGGCTGCCAGTGCTAGAACGGCTAAGGTTTGGCAGGCAGCGAGAGCCCCCACCTCCAGCCGGTCAGCAAGAACGTGCTTTGCATGTAGCAACTTCCCTCCCTCTCCGTGACCACCTCCATAGCCGGCTGCCACCACCCCTCCCTCTCCTACTGTACCAATCCCCTAACAACTCACTGCTCTTACTTTTGCCCCAGACAGTACCCCAGTTTTCACAGAGCAGCAGGAAGGATCATTTAGAAATAGAAGTCAAATCACCGGTTTAAAATCCTCCTTGGCTTCTTGTTGCTTTTAGAAAAAGATTCTGATTTCTTATTCTAGTGCACAAAGGCCTCCCCAACTGGGCTGGTCTATCTCTCTGACCCCAGCTTGTACCACCCTGTGGACTCTTCCCTGCCCACTAGCCTTCATTTCATCTTCAATACACCAAGCTCTTCTCCACCTTGTGGCCTTTATACTCTGCTCCTTCTAACTGTGTTTCCTTTCATTTGTGCCTTTTTTTTTTTTTTCAGATCTCAGGCTGTCTGTCCTTTAAAGCAACCGTCTAAAATAAAATTAAATAAAATAAATTAATAAAGCAGACATCAGACCACGCTGGCGTCTCATCCTATTTTGCATCTCTGTGTAGAAGTCACTGCTCTGTCGTAATTTTCTTTCTTTTGTTTTCTTTTTTGGTGATTATCAGTTTCCTCTCAAGAATGAAGCTCTTTGAGAGCAGGAGCCTGTGTCTCCTGGGGAAGCCAAAACTATTGGTTAATGGGTAGTTCTCAGATTTTCTTTCCACACACCAAAAGCTGATTACATCTTTAAAAAGAAAATCATGTCAGGAAGATTCTAAATGCTAACAAACTCCTTTTGTCCCTGAGATGACTTTCTTCCCTAGTACAATGGGTTCTTAGGGAGATTAGATGCATGTGAAGTACTACCCAAAGGGCCACGCGCACACAAGGGGGTGTTGGGAGTGGAGGTGGGGAACGTAACCTGAAAACATTCGACATGGTACCTGATACATGCTGGGCACCAAATGTGATATTTTTCACCCATTATTCACTAATCCCTTTATACATTCACTTACTAGATGCGGGGGGGGGGGGGGCGGGGGGGGGGNAGGGGATTGATTGTAAAAGGGGCATGTCTTCAGACAGGGATAAGAAGTAAATCCACTTAAGCAGTTAAAAGGTAGAGAAGTTGGGCCTGGAACTGATGCTTTGCGTTTTCAGTATTAGATAATATCAAAGGCAGCAAGGAACTTAATGGCCCGGAACTGAGCACACTCCACAGAGAAACTTTTCCTAAGAAGATAAATTTTGATAGAAGATTGTTGGAGAATCTGACTGCCTACTTGATCTTAGAATCACTGTGGACTTGTATGTCTTTCAAAGTGAGAGTTAAATCTATAAATTTGCCGAATACATCGACAGTTAGATATTACTTTACTACTGTGACCGTGTAGGAAGAACTCCAAAAATTCATGCCATAAAATAACAAATTATAATGCTTACAAATTCTAGGTCAGTAATTCATGAAGGGCACTGTTGGTTAGTTTTCACTTTGGACTCTCTCGTAGTTGCAGCCAAATTTTGGTTGGAGTGATGGTCATCCGAATGCTTGACTGGGGCTTGAGAATCTACTTTCAAAGGTCACCTTCCACAGGTGTGGCAAATTGATCAGGTGCCCCAGCTTTTCTCCATGGGGGCCTGCCCAAGGGTATGCTTGAGTGTCCCTACAGGGTGGCGGCTAGCTTCCTCTAGAGTGAGTAATACAAGAGATCAAGGTGGAAGGTACAATGCCTTTCATGACCTTGACGGTCACCACTGTGACCGTCTCATTCCTGAGAAATATGAAGTTTTGCATAAAAACCTCAGGTGAGATATTGGATTCACTATGGGAGGGTATGAGTACCAGGCATGGATCATTTGGTGCCATTTTGGAAGCTAGCTAATGTACATATCATGGAACATTAACATTTGGGGTAAATAATATGATTACGGAATGCCTAAGGACCAAAAGAGCATTTTTCTGTGACTAAAGTGAAGAAAGATTAATTAATTGTAGCAATTAGTAATATAATTTTTAACTATTTTGTATACTTCTAATTTTAAGATAAAAAATTAAATTAGGATTTTATTTTTAAAATGAAAACATATAATTGTATATGAGAAAACAAAATCGTACTAATCATAGAAAATTCCAAATATCTCTGTAGCCAAAATCATTATTAATTAATTCATTCATTCATCCAAATATTCATTTTAATAAAATTTATTGAATAACTGCTATATACATAGTCCTTATAAGCAGCAATGAAAGAAGGATTTTTTAAAGCAACTTAGGCCAACAAAGGTATTGGTGCTTTGACCAAGAAATTTCAGAAAGGAATGATTCTTTGCATAGATTGTTGCCTTAAAAAAATAATTCCAAAAAAAAGTTTTGGAACATTTAGATCCATTTCCTAATAGTTTTCCACTATTCCTTCCAATGCAAACCCACAGTCAGTGTGGGGAGATGGGGTGGGAGCCTTTGGTTTTTGTTTAAAGAGCATATTTGCGTATATGTACCTGCACGCGCGCACACACACACACACACACACCGCACAGGCACATGCACATCCCCACAAAGTACTGGGCTGACATTAAGTTGTGCAGCTGAATTTTGAACTTCAGGCTCTTCCTTCTGAAAATCAAGTCCAGATGACTCTAAAAAAAGCTAACCGTAAGAATGAGAGAACAGGTTTTACCAAATTTAGAACCCCTCAAAGCCTCACGGAATCCGCGCTTAAATAAACCAAGTCTTCCAAATCTCTCTGGGTTTTGCCTTGCCTAGCACTAGGGAGTGTGCCTTTCCAGCAACTTCAAAGAAGGAGAGGAGGAGAAACAGCAGCAGTGGTTCCTGAAATCAGTTCTGCAACTTCTTAGAAGTTAAACAGTGATGATAAAACAACACCCTGACAACTTGATTGTTGACTTAGCACGCAGATACCGAAGGATTCGGTTACCCTTCAGCTTGTGAAGCGTTCCAAACAGGTGGGAGGAGGAGGATGCTTCTTTTGAGTTTCACCAAACCCAAAGCATTTGAAAGCTACCTAGAAATAAATGAGCCCAAACTACCCCGGTTCTATAATAGATACTATGTTACAGAGTTGAGCATATTCAGAATTCATGAAAAGAACCATTCAATAACACCATTTGAGACTGCCATGTTGCAGACTGGTGTTCCATAAATAAGTCCATAAGCTCTGTATTTACATTTCTAGCCTGGCGTTCTTGGGAAATTCAACCATAATGGCTCTTGAAGCCAACAACTCAGCAGAGCATATTTGAATATATACAAATTTACCTAGAATGATTTGTGCCAACACAGGGTATTTATGCTTGAAGATAGCAATGACATTCCTGAGAAATATGAAGTTTTGCATAAAAACCTCAGGTGAGATAACACTTGATATACTAATTAAATTAGGCTAACTTGAACAAATCGCTATGGTATAAATTCCCATAGTTTCTTCATCATGGGGTAAAAAAATAATGATCTATTACAGGAAGTGAAACTTGATTGCATGAAACTGAACCCACGCAAAATTGAAGCTATTCAGATAAACAAAGTTTCCTCCAAGAAAGCTCTACAGCGCCCTTCTCTAAGACATTAAATGTTTAATACTCCATATGAGATTTAAACGTACCCATCAGAAAATCCAAAAATAAATACTAGCTTTACAAGAAGTTTTTGTCCCTTCTTCTTTCAGTTGCAAGGTCAGTTTGTTCTTTACGCCTGCTCCTTGAGGGGAACACATTTATTATGTGAAAAAGAGATTTTGGAGAAAGTCTTATTATTACACACACCAGTCTCTTAGTCAGTGTTTATTCACGGATCTGGTCAGCCCCATGACTTCATGTACCTGACATACATAGTGTTAGTAAAAATGATTTGAGAAAGATTTCTCCTATTTTTCAGTTGCTACAAAGTTTTGCTTTGAATAAATTATTAATCACTTAACTCACAGCAATGAGTAAGACGCTCAGGGACTACCAAAAAGAAAAAAGACTTCTCTCAGGACTTCCCCTTGACCTTACCAACAGAAAAGTGATGAAACAACAGAAACCAAAACCAAACCCAAACAAAACAGGTCACACGGAGAGCAGGAGAGAGAGAGAGGGATGGGTCACCATTGCCTAGGACAGATGTAACGGCGGCAGTGACTGGCTGGGGTGGGAATCAATGGTAACCCAGAGTCAGGGCTTAGAAAGAAATGACCGGGAAATGTGTTCAATTCATTTTGAAAAGAAGGGTAATTTGGAAATTCACAAAGAAGAATGTAAAATCTACACAAAAATTTCACCCTAGATATAATCTTCGTTAAATTTCAGAGTATTAATATAATGGTTTTTGTTGTTTATTTTTAAAAATAGAGATCATATTTTGTAACCTTTCTTTTACTAAGGTATAATTGACATATTATATTAGTTTCAGGTGTACAATAATAAGCAGTTGATGTTTGTATATATTGTAAAATGATCACTACAGTAAGTCTAATTAACATTTCATCACACACACAGCTACAAAAAAATATTTTTTCTTGGGATGAGGACTTTTAAGATCTACTGTCTTAGCAACTTTCCAATTCTCAATACAGTACTATTAATATATAGCCATCACGAATGTACTTTACTTTCCCACGGGTTATTTTATAACTGAAGTTTGTTCCTGAACCTAATTTCTTTAAACTTATTGACAGTTCCATGTTCCAATAACTAATCTGAGTTTAGAGGGCTATGAATTACCACACGGTATGGAAGTCTCATTCTCCTTAACAAATCTCTTACTGCTGGATTGAGCATATACAGATGTGGTTGGAATTGTTGCTCTTATACTCTTTTAAAAGATGCTGTGATATGGATTCTTTTGTGTTTATGAATAAATCTTTGCATATGGTAGATAACTCAAAGTGGAATTTCTGGGCCTATGAGTTTACACATTTTCCAGACATCTGCGAAGTATTGAGTGTTTCTCTAGAAAGATTATAAAGCTGATAATCAGCAGTATAGGCAAGGTGAGGCTCTTTTCAAGCCTTCAGACCCAGTTCTTGCAAATGTGTCTCAGTGGGTCTTACAGGGACAATACCTGGGGCCTAGAATTTGGGAGGGAGAGGGGAAAGCCCGATTAAACTTGGGTGCAACCATGCTTTGTCAGCTTTCTATGCTTATTTCATACCATCTTTTTTTTTTAATTTAAATTCAATTAATTAACATATAGTGTAGTATCAGTTTCAGAGGTAGAGGTCACTGATTCATCAGTTGCATAGAACACCCAGTGCTCATTACATCATGTGCCCTCCTTAATGCCCATCTCCCAGTTACCTCATCTCCTTACCCCCCTCCCCTCCAGCAACCCTCAGTTTGTTTCCTATGATTAAGAGTCTCTTATGGTTTGTCTCTCTCTCTGATTTTTGTCTTGTTTTATTTTTCCCTCCCTTCCCCTATGATCCTCTGTTTTGTTTCTTAAATTCTACATATGACTGAGATCATGCGATAATTGTCTTTCTCTGATTGACTTATTTTGCTTAGCATAATACTCTGCAGTTCCATCCATATCATTGCAAATGGCAAGATTTCATTTTTGATGGCTGAGTAGTATTCCATTGTGCACGCGCATATGTGTGTGTGTGTGTGTGTGTGTATCACATCAGCTTTATCCATTCATCTGTCGATGGACATCTGGGCTCTTTCCATAGTTTGGCTATGGTGGACATTGCTGCTATAAACATTGGGGTGCAGGTGCCCCTTGTATGTTTGGTGTAAATACCTAGTAGTGCAATGGCTAGGTCACAGGGTAGCTCTACTTTCAGCTTTTTGAGGAACCTCTATATTGTTTTCCAGAGTGGCTGCCCCAGTTTGCATTCCCACCAACAGTGTAAGAGGGCTCCCCTTTCTCCGCATCCTTACCAACATCTGTCATTTCCTGACTTGTTAATTTTAGCCATTCTGACCAGTGTGAGGTGGTATGTCATTGTGGTTTTGATTTGTAGTTCCCTGATGACAAGAGATGTTGAACATTTTTTTCATGAGTCTATTGGCCATTTGGATGTCTTCTTTGGAGAAATGTCTGTTCATGTCTTCTGCCCATTTATTGATTGGATTATTTGTTTTTTAGGTGTTGAATTTGATAAGTTCTTTGTAGATTTTGGATACTAGCCCTTCATCTGATAAGACATTTGCAAATATCTTCTCCCATTCTCTCCGTTGTCTTTTGGTTTTGTCGACTGTTTCCTTTGCTGTGCAAAAGCGTTTTATCTTTGGAGAACACATTACACATAGGAGCACCGTTGGACAGTGCTAAGTAGCAGAAAGCAGCTTCATAATTTCTAAGCTTCATAATTTTTATCTTAAGACTGGGAGAAATTTATGGACTTTCTGAAGGTTATACAAGCAACTGAAGACATGACCTAAGAATAAAACACAGACTAGTGACTCTTCAGATAATTATCAAACCAATTTTTTTCTAATAAAAGCAACTCAGTTTAATTTCTAGGTTAATTTAAAATTAATAAAAGATGTCAGATGAATAGCTCAGAAGATTCCTACCTTCTTAATCTATGATCCAAACAATAGCATACTTCTAATAACATCATTCACAAGTGAGCTAAAACTGTGTTCTCTCCATGGCCATAACTCAGAACTATGGCAGAATTATATGTGTCTAAGAAACTTAGGTCAATATCTTGAGACTTTTTTAAATGTCTTGATGAATAGAAAACAGGGGTGGGGGGTGCTGTGGCAGGACAGAAGCACTCACACAGGCAATGTAAATTGAAATGATTAAATCAGTTTGGTCGCATTTAATTATACTGTGGTCATTTTGCCACAGATTATCTTTCTAAATTTACTTTCTGGCTTTCTTCGTATATCATATCACTGGGAGGCAGCAGTTTTGAGGAGCATACTGGACAGGGAAACCAGGATTCTTGGCTTGGCTATTAGCTAACCCAAAGACTTGGGATAATTCCCTTACCCTTTCTGGTCCACAGTTCCTTACTTGTCATGTAGTAACTTATATTTATAATAAGCAAAGACCACTAATGAATGTAGATATGAGCCAGCTTAGCCTATACGGTGATTAAGGTATTTGACTATGAAGCCTGATTACAGGTTCAAATCCTGGCTGCGTACCACTTAATAACCACATAACTTCGGGAAATTTGCTTAACCTCTGTGTGTGTCAGAGTCCTCAACTGTAAAACATGAGTAATAATAGCACCTACCTACGATGCTTCAGGAGAGAATTCAGTAATAGAGTTCTCGCCTGTCCTACGGTAAGCACCCACTACCTGTCGGCTGTCAATAATACACACTCATCATAACGTGGCAGAAATTTATTACATAAGCCCCTTCCATTCACTTAGTGTAGGAATCCTTTGGAGATTAATCTTTTTATTGCATCTCTTTGAGCACTAGTGTAGCTCAGTAATGATTTGTTTTCACGTCTCATGGCTCGATCTCCTTCATCTTCTGAATAACTTCTTTCTACTTATAGAGGCCTTCATTTCCTCTTTGTCTTCTCGTTTGGGACCTGCTTTCAGAAACACATGAAAAGAGCTGTTTATATTGATGATTTAATTATATTCAGTTAGCTCTTAAAATACGCTGCAAATGTCATGAGAGCCTCAAATTTGTACCTTGGTTTTTCAAAGTTATTTTGAGTCACATCAGTCATTCTGTTGAATAAAAATTCAGATGAGGCAATCTACTACAGTGTTGAAATTTATCATTGTGTGTCACCATTTGGGTCCTACTCGAAGGGAGCTAAGTTATTAGAGAGGCAGAAAAATCTCATTACAACATGATTTACCCGGGAGAGGTCCTTCAGCTGTTCCCAGAGGTCAGCTGGACTAACAAGCAAGGCTTTAGTGTAAAAAGAATTTTTATTACTGTAAAAAGAATTTTTATTAGTATCCAAAATTTAATACCACATATTCAATTACTTTAGTTCTCATGTGATAAAAGCAAAATTAAATAAGCGATCAACATAAATTCAGATATGGCCTTGCCCAAGCTTTAGTATTTTGATGGTGGAAGGGTCTTCCATGTCAAGAGGAAATATGTTAAAGCATGCAAGATATTAAAAGGCTCCCTTATTTCAGTTCATGAAAGGGTGACAAGTAATAAAATAGATGCAAAAGAAATCTATCTATGTTATCTATCTATCATCTATCATATGAGTGGTACAAAGATAAGTCAATCACCATCCCAAATTTGTGATATTTTAGGAAGTGGCAGTTTTGTTGAATTTATATCAACAAGATAAAGAAACAAAACCATTCTTGAAAAACATCAATCCTCCTTGCCCCCACTTTTTAGAGAAGGAGAGATTTTGTTCTTCAAAATATTGTGATGCTCATTTTTAAGATGAGTTATTGACGTGCTTGTAATTTATGATTATTTGCTTCAATCCACATGTAAAAATGGGTGGCTCTGTGTATTTTAGCTCCCTTTTTAACATACCTAAGAAAACTTGGGGATTATTTTAAATTTCCGATTTAAAACACACAATGTAGGGAAATCAGAGCAATAACTAAATTTTAACATCAAAGAGTCTGATGAGGATGGCACCTCATCAATTTGAAGTGTTTTCTAAATATGCAAAGTGATTGGAAGCCATAAATTAACTTTCAATCCCAATTTTTGATAGTAAAGCGTTTTTGAACTTGCCACAATAAAAGGGTTTGTTTGACGAACAAGTGATGTCTCCAGTTCCCTGTATATTCTACTTCTCATGTCTGACCGTCCGAAAGCCAGGGGCTTGGGCCATGTGATTTTACTGACCCATATTATTACCTTGTTTTTCACTGAGAGTCAGTTCAAGAAATAATAATTTCTGTAAGTGCTGCTGGCCTTATCTCCTACTGTCTCTTCACATGGAGAAAGCTCTTCTCCCATGGGCATCTTTTTTTTTTTTTTACCCTCTAAAGAAAATGAGATCTTTATTTCTTTTTTTGCTTTGTCTTCCTGGAAGCTCAGAGCCAAAGTTGTTCTCAAAATACAACAGCTCTGTTGGATTTTAGGACATGCTTACATGTGTTTTCATATCATGTTCTTTTTTTCATCCCCTGGACCCATTTCTACTTTAGTATTTATAATTCCTAATTTCCTCTAAATATTTTCTGTATGCTGCTTTAAATTCTTTGAGGAAAAAGGTCGTGGCTGGATAGCTAGCTAGCTAGCTAGATATGATTGATAGGTCTGAGGAACATGAGAGGAATCCTAGTTGGCTGAGGTTTATAAACAAGGAGGGAATGGGTTATTAAAAGCAATATTTTATGCAGATGGCAAAAGGATACATTCGTTAATGAAAATGCAGACAACGAAAATAAAATTCCCACAATGTCACCTGCTAGAGACATCTGCTGTCAATGTTTTGGTGCAGTTTTCCTCAGTATTTGGTCTCCACACGGGGTATGCCGCCGATGAGTGCTCACTCTGTGGAAGCTCTCGACCTATGCAGTTCACACACATCGCATCACCCTCACATCTCGGGGGCAGGGACTACCCTCCTCCCACCGACCAGGAGTGAAGACACTCAGACACAGAGAGACCATATAATTGGCTCAGAGTTAATTATAGTAACATTCCAGTTTGGGTCCCCACAGACGAACCCGGAAGTGTGTACCTCACCACTGCTCTGTGCTGTCATTGAGAACAAGTGTCATTTTTTATTAAAAATCCTTCTAAGTCCAGTGTACTGAGCTTCCTTTGATGCACTTGATTAGCTGGAAGCTCAGTTTTCCCCCCGAAGAACAGCATGACATGGTTCCGCTGGCAAGATCCAGCATGATGCATTATTGCATGCGCTCAGAGTCCCTGCCCTCAGCTTTGTTCTAGACTCTAAGGGTACCAAGACTTACTCCCTCATTATGTAGTACTGCTCATATTGATGCCCAGTTGCTAAAAGTTTCCGGACCACTGATTCTATAATGCTCACTTAGCTGACACTGACTTCTTCCAGTCCGGGGAAATATATATTCACTACATATGACAGACAAGGGCTAACCTTAAAAAACAAAAAGCACTTGTTAATCAATAAGAAAAAAAAAACCTCACTAGAAAAATTGGTAAAGAATAAAAGGCATAAAGTAAAAGGTAGTGTTTAGAAAATACTACTGTTCAATAAACATATGAAAATACTCCCAGTCTCACTTTTGATTTTTTAAATAGTGAGAAACCAAGCTCAGCTTCCTCCCTCCCCTATTAATAAATTGGCAAGCAAAAGGGTGTAAGGGAAATAAGCATTCTCATAGACTGTTAGCAAGAGAAACATTGGTGCAAACTTTTGTAAAATAATTTGGCATTATTTATTAAATATTTAAAGGCCTTGCCTTTTGATCTTGCAACATCACTGCTAAGCAATTACGCTGAGGCTATATTGCACATTTACACAGAGTTAGATGCTAAATTATTTTTGTAGCAATTTGTATAATAAAAATCTGAAAACAACCTAACTACTTATATATAGGAGATTAGATTTATAGTTTGTGGTCATTCATACAATGAAATATCGCTCAATTGTTAAGAAGGCTGAATATATATATATATATATATATATATATATATATATATATATATACCAACATTTATATTCAGTATGCATGCCAAGCAGCAGCTTAGCTTACTGATTAGGAGTAGCTTCCAGAGCCTTAGTGCAGACTCTGGAATCATACCTGGGTTTGAATTCTGGCCCCACCACATAGAGCTGGGATTTTCTGTAGCAAGTACTGTAATCTCTGTATGACTCACTTTGCTTATCTGCAAAGTAGGCACAAGAACAATCCCCATCTCATAGGTTGTAATGAGGATTAAACAATGCAGTGTTTGCAAAGTGCTGGGAGGAGGGCTTGGCCCTTAGAGAGTAGAGAGCATTCCATCATTTTTTAAAAATAAAATAAATACTGATGTGGAAAGTTGTTTAAAATATATGAAATAGAAAGTGAAATGACACAGAACAGTGTAATTCCATGTATCTAAAAAAAGAATGATGAGGGTAGGTTACATGTTTGCACAAGAACGCAGCATTTCTGGAAACCACCGCAAGAAATGTTGAGTTTACTCCTGTGATATGGACAGGAAGTAGATGATCTCAGAACCCTTTTATTTTCAACCTGTGTACACTTTGAAGTGCTTCTATTTCTATTTTGTCAGAAAATAAAAGAGACAGCAGCAACAGCTCCTGGAAGATTTTGAGAGGCAGAAGGCTGATTTGCCCCGAACTCACAAAGGACCTCTGCAGGGGGTAGGCCGAATGCCACCAGCCAGGCTCACATCGTCTTGCCTCTGACTCAGCCAAAATACTGTCTCTGTCTCTCCATCTCTGTCTCTATCTCTGTCTTTCTTTCTTACACACATGCGCACACACACACACACACACACAGAGACTTGGCCAAAATACTATCTCTTTCTCACACACACACATTCACACACACTCACGTGCATAAACTCACACATAAGCACACACGTGCACATGTGATACAAAATTAGGATCATGAAATAAATACAATTTTTGTTCCTATTTTTAATTAATGATATCACATTTTCCTCAAAAATAGGATTTTAGCAACTGCACCGTGTTCTACCACATATGTGTATCACATCCTTTCCTGAATGATTTTAAGGGACTCAATGAGCCTCGCTGAGCAGAGAATCAAGTCAGGGTGTCCTGTGACCTGCACGATGCGTCCACACAGTCTTCTTTTTTCATTTTTTTTTTTACTGTCCTGTGACATTTGCTTCCTCATCATTATAAATATGCTGCAAGGATCTGGCAAGCCAATTCACTTTAAGGCACAAATTACTAGTATGGTGGGAAAAAAACTGATACTGATAGACAAAAACAAAACAAAACCCACAACTCTGCATTTTAACAAGGAACAAACCATTAATCCGAAGATTTAATTTCAGTGGTAGATTTTCAGTAATCAGCAAGAAGAGTAAGGGAAGGATTGAGTGGAACAGAGGAAACATTTAGAGTTGCCATTTGTAGTTTGGACTCAATAAATGTAGGTTGAATTGGAATATTCAGAGGCTGGCACAAACTGGCCTTCGATATGTCTTCCCTTTATTGTTGCAAATCACTACAGCGTACAAACCATAGGAAGTCAAACAAGTCACAAAAATAACAGGAAACAACAGAGACTTCTGGAGTATAAAATACTAGTCTTCCAATTTTGTTCACTCATGATTTTTAGTTTTGTTACAACCTTGGGCAAGTTTACTCAACTTCTCTGTGCCTCACTTTTATCTACACAAAATGGTCTACCTACCAAGATGTCGTGAGAAGTCATTTCTCACAATATGCAATTCTGTGCTTCTTGCTTTCATCCTTTCCTAACCTCGACTCCTGGGGAAGGTTGGATGTCAGAAGAAACAGCACTTCAAACCCTTGACAATGAGCATGAATTCAAGTTTTGCTTTTAACACATACCACCTAGGTGGGCAACTTGACTTCGCTTTGCTAATCAATATACATAGGCTAAAATATATAAATTTATGGTTTAACTTCATTGGATGTTAAGACCTATTGTACCTACTGCCTAACACTTTTATCATCATTGGGAAAATAGGCAGAAAGATAAAAATATATCTCACATTTTTGAGAACACAGGGAAAGTTAGTTTCTTTGGTTGATTACTCCCTTTGGTCTGCAGAATAGCTGTTTAAGTTAGATACTTTACAAATAGAAAGATGAAAGTTTAGAGCTTGCCTTCATGCACACACCTCAGGAGTAGCATAGCTGGAATTAAAATTCTAAAGCTTCTATTTGTTCCACACTGCCTATGTGAACTTCCGAGGTGTGTAGAGGCACATACAAATTAAGCATTACTATTATCATATTACTAAAAAGGTTATGAAACCAAAGGAGCATGAGTCACCCAAATGGGGTGACTCACCAACATGTCTATTGTGAGAACTTTTTGTTCTGGAAATCTTCCCTCAATATGGAAAGGACTAATTTATGATGAAGTGTTTCATAAAATAAAACCATGATATGTCAATGACTATAACTGCATATGCCAGCAATAGCTGGATTTTTCAACACAGATGATCAACTTTCTTAGAGGTGATTAAAATGTATTTTATATAGATATTTATATATCTATAGATATATAGATATTAAAATGTATTTTTATATAGATTTTAACATGTATATGTATTATATATTACACATATACATATATATATATATATATATATATATATACACATATGGTTGGACTCCTACTTTATACCTGACCTGCTGATAACTAAGATTTTTGGCAAGCGAGCTGTTACATCTTTCGGCTACTTTCCTGGAGAATCATTTTAGCATTATATCCATTCACACTATTTTTCTTCCCATTCATGTTATCGCCATGGAAACCAAGGGAGCGAGTTTACACACCAGCCTCCTCTTCCCCCTTGAACGTAGTCAGATGCCTTAGCATCCGTTCGACAAACATTCCTGAGCTCCATTCTCAAGCCAGCCTCTGTGCCGGGCGGGACAAGGTGAAGCAGCACCAGCACAGACATGAAGTCACTTTCTGCTCCAGGCACTCGCAGTTTAATGAGATGAGACACGTTTGGGGCGGGGTGATGGTGCCACAGAGGGAACTGCGATGGTGGGAAAGTGAAGTCCTTTCCGAAGACAGTGTCAGCGGGAAGGGTCAGTGATCATTTTTTGAGAAAGGAAGAGAAGGCCGCTCAGGAAGTGTAGAGAAGATACCAGAAGAATGTTAGTTGTAAAAGGGTTTCAGGCCACATGGCTTTGTGGCTTTCTTCAGTGGGCTTTAGCAGGACAGAGATTAGAAAACAAGTCTCAGCTTTAGGTAGAGAAGCCAGGGCATGGAGTCCCCTTTCCCATCTTGATATTGATGTCCCCCCGTCGTCATGCTACTGAAAATATCTGTCAACAGGCAAGAATAGCTCGTCCAGAGCCATGAAGCCAGGGCGGCCGGGTAAGAATCATCACACAGCCTCTTCCGCCTCATGTGTGCCCTGGGCCCTGAGCTATGCGTGGTGGTCAGTGGGGGCCTGTTGGTCCAGTCAGATGGACGGGGGAGTCGACTCTGCCTGCCATTTGCTAGAGTTGTGGCCTCTGCCGGTTTGCTTGAATTGTCTAATCTTTGCCTTTTGCATAGCTGTAATGGAGATATTAATAATACCTATCTCACAGGATTTGCGTGCGTGTGTGTGTGTGTGGTGAAAATTAAAGAAAAAATATATGTAAAGCATTTAGCATATGCCAAATGGTCAAAAATTGTATTTAATGTTGTTTTGCTTCCACACACGTCATTTTCCTCCCTGATCTTTACCTAATATCCGTGGCTTCTTATTTTCTTTCCTTTGCTACAGCCTTACCCTCACCCTACTTGTGTTTTAAACTGCCTCTTGACTCCCTCACACTTGCCAGATCCACGTGTCCCTTAGCTGGTGCAGCTTTGGTCCCTACCCTAATAGGCCAGCTGCGTGAGCTGGGTTTGCCCTGTTCCCCCATCCTAGTATGAAAACCTGCTCTCTGGCCTCGTGTATATCCCTACTCTGGAATACTCCATGGCTTTTTAAAAGAAACACAAGATATGTAATGTAAATATACTGAAAAGGGGGAGGGGCCTAACATCTATCACTGAATGGAAAAAATAAGGTACAGTTCAGGATGCATGGTAGGATCTCATTTTGAAATATAATCTACTTCTCTAGTGTTTAAAATGTTTTAATAAGCATGTACAACTTTCACCATTGTGTATGGGTATTTTTAAAGAAACCGGTATAAGTAACAGGCATTACAAAGACTCTGGTGAGATAGAAAATACAGATTAAAATAGAGTGATTGTGGTAGGGAGTTGCCTGATCTGGCGTTTTCCCAAATGCTTGTGGAAGGGAAACTTGACAGATGTTGATGGCTTTCTTTAATAGATACGAAGATGGCCCTAGTCAAGGAAGTCGGAGAAGCACTAAGCTGGGTGAAGTCAACAGGTTCATTTGCTTAGCGCAGGAAATCCCTCAGGCTGTGATGTTCCATGTGTCTGCAAAGTGAAGAGGAGATGGGTCCTCACAGCACCATCTTTTTCTATGGAACAAGACCAGCATTGGTGTTCCATGGGAGAGGGAATGCCCCAAATTTGAGAAATGTTGACCTAAACTACTTCTCTCCTTAAATTTCTCTATTTTTATCTTTATTCCCACTCACACCCCACCAAATATTTATATCAGACTGTTACACTTAAGTTCAAAACTTTGTGCATTTAATAATTATATTCAAAATCTCAATGCCCAGCGAAACTGAAATATAAATAACTTCAGGGTGTTTACAATGAGGTCTAAACAAAAATCATCCAGCTAAAATAAGTTATCTCCTCTTGCTGGGAGAAATATCTCCTTTGCTTAGGAGAGAAATTTTTGTTTTTTTAAAAATCACTTTTACATTCGATTCTTAAATTTGGCACAATCATCATTATTATTTGGGCCTTGTATTCAGAGACTGAGCTGACCTTCATCAGCAGTGAGCCCTCAGTTTAAACAACATCATCATCATGGGTCCTCACAAGGACATTTCTCGTGAGGTTGGTCATTAATTCATTCCTTCACTTGTTCCTTTTTACATCCATCCCCCAATTTCACCTCCCTCATCCAGCCATTCTGATGTATTTAAATGCATTAAATACAAATTTGGGGGATTTTACATTTGTGTAAAATGTGGATTGTTTTATATTGAGTGTTTTAATTTACAAAATGGTATATGTTGCATAATTTCTTTCTGTCTTAACTTTTCCACTGTGCAGTATGTTTTTCAGATTCACTATGTTGCTGAATACTCATAGCTATTACTTTTAACTGCTGCATAGTAGTTCCCGGTGAAGATTCATTCTTTTTTGTCTATTCACTTCCCCAGTGATAGGCATCTAGAAATCTTCCAGCTTCCTACCTCTACACACAGCACTGTGATGATCATGTTCTTGCATGTCCCTTACAGACCTGTGTGAAATTTTGGAGTGTAGACCAAGGAGGAGGCATATACTGGGTCATAGGATAAGCATATTCTTAAGTCTTGTCATATTGTTGGCCTGAATGACTTCACTTGTCTCCATTCCTACCAGTCATGGATGAGGCTTTATGACACCACATTCTCTTGTATTTAAGTGTTTATTTATTTCTGTTTTTAGTAATCTCTTCCCCCAATGTGGGGCTCTAACTCATGGCCCAGAGATCAAAAGTCACATGCACTTCTGACTGAGCCAGCCAGGCGCCCCTGATACCATGTTCTTGCCAAAATTTTTCATTGGCCGGATTCTAATTTTTGCAAGTCTAATTGACATGAATTAATACCTCACTTTTATTTGCAATTTTGTGAGAATTATTCCAACCCTGCTGCCCAGGATTTTATGAGATTTTTGACTGTATTAAACAGTCAAATAGGAACAACCATGAAATTCTTCGAGTCACACAGGCCAAAATGTGCATATGATAAATCAATGAGTGTTGCAACTGTGTGTGTATATTTTGCTAAGCAATATTGAATGAAAAACAGAAAGCCACCACATCCAGAGAACATCCTAGCATTATTTGCTAAAAATTGAAATGCTCGTTTTATCATTCTCTACATTCTTCTTGTAACAGGAAATGACTTCTGAATATACTGCCTCATCTGTCATTGTCAAGGATTAAATATGAACCAAATTTGCAAGGTATTTTTTTTAAGTTTGCTAGAGCAGAATAAAGTGATTGTCAACACTTTTAAACATTTTATGACTTTGGAATCTTTCCTTAAAAAAAAAAAACACATTGTCAAACTAATTAAAATTGGTCATGAATATTAATGTTTGAGTTGAAAACAACTGCCACTAGGTGGCAAACAATCTACACATAGAATTATACAAAAGAGAAAATTATAAATACACTATCATATATGCATATTATGCTAGACAATGAAAACACATATAGTTAATACTGCATCTCCTATATATTGTTAATAACATCGCCACTGGAAACATAAGCATAATGGTACAAAGAGTAACAAATGTTCTTGGTGAAAAATTAAGTGAAAAACAATTTTTTTAAGAGAATGAGAATAGCAGACATGTAGTCTTCCATTTAACATTTGTCCTTAATGTAGAACTGGTACATGGACATTTATTATTTATCTCATCTGTGCTCTCCAAGAAGGCATCTCTCTGTGGTTGAAGATACATTGATGATGAAACACTAAAGCCCTGAGTGACCTTGAACTTGTCCTAGGGCCTGTTGCTTGGTTTCAGGGATTCTATACAATTATCAGTTTTTATACCATGTTGCATGTAGGAGAGGAGTACTGTTGAGATTTTTCTTTCACCATTTGATTCAACCATCTCGGAAATGAGGAAAATAAGATGTTGTGGTGAAGAGTGTAGACCCTGGTGCTGGACGGCCATGTTTGAATGTTAGCATGACTACTAACAAGTGTGCAACTGTAGTAGATTGCATTATTCTTCTCAAATAATTTTCTCTTCTTATGAGAGGATGATACGTTTCTCATCTTATTGCTCTTAGGCTTGACCGTGCGTGTGCTCTGGCCAGGGGTATGTGAGGAAACACAATGTATACCGTACCTAACAAACAGCTTTAAGAGTGTTGTAGGTTCCCATCATCTCTCTTGCTCTTTCCCTCTACCAAGAAAATGGTGTGTACCTGCTAAGAGTTGGCTGCTTCTCCAGCCTAGGGTCTGGATTGAGAAGAGTCATAAAAACGAGCTGAGGAAAATGACATCCAAGTAGCAAAATATAATATGAGTGAAAAATAAGTATGGTTGTTATAAGCTATTGGAATTTTGAGGTTCATTTTGGTTTTTTTTAATCACAGCATTACCTACTAAAAACCGACTATTACAATGACTTTGGGCTTCAGTTTTTTCACCTGTAAAATGGAGCTGATAATATTTTTCATCTCACAGGCCTTGTGAGGGATTGAATGAGCTAATACATATAAAGAATATAGAATAATATATTGCATCATAGTGGATAGATATCGTTATTAAAATAGTCTAAATGTATATGCAATAAGAGCTGTCATTTATTGAATGACTTATAGTCTAGGAATGTTTTGCTCATGATTTTATTTAATCACACAATATCTTTCCAAAGTTTCGACATTCTTTTTTTTTTTTTAAGATTTTATTTATTTATTTTAGAGAGAGAGCACATGCGAGTTAGGGGGAAGGGACAGAGGAGGTGGAGCAGAGGGGGAGGGAGAGAGACAAGCAGACTCTGCACTGAACGTGGAACGTGATGTGGGGCTCGATCTCACAACCCTGAGATCATCACCTGAGGTGAAACCAAGAGTTGGACTGAGCCCCCCAGGTGCCCCTAAAGTTCTCACATTCTTATTTTATAGAAGAGGAAACTAAGATTCTGAAAGACCTCTTAATTCAGTGATTATCCATTCATCTGTGGCTAAGGACCAATTTTGGGGTGTATTTTGCCCCAGTCACAGACTTATACTTTTGGAAAATACAATAAAAATGAGTTATTAGAAAATGCAATGAAATTAACAAATTTAAAAAGACATGCAAAACAGATTTCCAATTTTTATTATCAGATTCAATAAATATAAAATTACATTTTAATTAATGTCATTAAAGCAAACAGAAAATTTTTAAAAATTACAAAACCCAACCACATTACTCAATGAAAATATGCATATCAGTGACGAGTATGGAAAATCACTATTTTACTCCTGATTTTTTTTAAACACATACACATATTTTAAACTACACACAGTTTCTAATATGACAAATAAGCTGTTCCTTATTTGTTAGCTCATCTAATCTACTTTGTCTCATAAACCTGTATTGATGGGAATGGAAGAAGAGAAATTGAGGCAATTTCAGGATATTTATTTTTAACTTTAATCAAAAATGAAGCAAATGATGCAGTATATTTAGAATTTATATTTCGTCAGAAGCCAAATCCAACAATGTATCCTGTAGAGTTATGGTAGTTCCTCCGCCCCTTATCTGCAGTTTTGCTTCTAGCAGTTTCAGTCACCCCGTCAACCGCTGTCCAGGAGCAGATGATCTCCCATCTGACGAATTGTCAGAAGGTCAATGGAAGCCTAATGCTGCATCACAACGCCTACATCATTCTGATGAACCGCAGGAAGGTCAATAGATGCCCAACACTACCTCACTATATCTGTGTCATTCACCTCACTCCATGTCCTCACGCAGGCATTTTATCATCTTGCATCATCACAAGAAGGATGAGGATAGTCCAATATGGTATTTCGAGAGAGAAAGCAAGAGAGAACACATCCACATAACTTATATTACAGTATATTCTTGTGATTGTTCTATTTTATTATTAGTTATTATTGTTAATCTCTTACGGTGCCTAATTTACAAATTAGTTTTATCATAGATGGGTCTGCATGAGAAAATACATACTATATATATGGTTCTGTACTATCTGTGGTTTCAGGCATCTGCTGGGGGTCTTGAAACCTCTCCCCCGCATATAAGGGCGGGACTATGATATAGTTGAATTTAAACTATTTTTTAATGAAATAAAAAAAATTCTACATTTAACACTTCTGGATTGCAGTTGACAAACTAACCTGGAAATACCATGTCATCCGTGTAATTCATCATGTGACTTCAAGAACTAAACCGTTCTGTACTTTCTTCACTGAGATTCAGCAACACTCTTAAGAGACTGAGCATACTATGTTAACCGTATTGGATTTAAAATAAAAGCTTAATAAAAAAAAGACCAAACTAACAAATAAAAGAGACTAAGTATATTGATCACCCTCCAATGTTTTCTCCTGTCTTTTTAAAAATTTTCCTTCTATTTGTATTTTTATTTCATTTTTTAAAATTGAGGTATAATAGACATATTGCATTGTAATAGTTTCACGTGTAGGCCATAATGATTTGATACTTGTATATATGATGAAATGATCACCACAAAAAGTCTAGTTAACATCCATCGCCATACAGAGTTAGTTTTTTTCTTTGTAATGAGAACTTCTAAGATCTACTCTCCTAGTACCTTTAAAATATACAATAGAGTATTATTAGCTGTAATCATCATACTGTACATTATCCTTTCAAGTATTTTAAAATTGTTTTATTATATTAGATACTCTAAGTTTTTTTTAATGCAAAGAATATCCATATATTGAGAACATTGGCATTTTAAAATAAAAGTTACTTTGCTCTTTTAATTGTATTTGATATAATTTTTTTATCAAAGCAATTTCATCTACCCATATAAATGTAAAAAAATACAAACAAGCTCTTTCTTAAAATGTAAGACACTTTATTTTATTTTTCTTAGGAAGTGATTTTATTTTTATATTTTTTTTAAAGTAGACTCCACGCCCAACATGGGGCTCAAACTCATAGCCCTGCAATCAAGAGTCACATGCTTGCCACTCTGGAAAACAGTATGGAGGTTCCTCAAAAAGTTAAAAATAAGACTACCCTACAATTCAACAGTTGCTACTAGGTATTTACCCAAAGGATACAAAAACACTGACTTGAAGGGACACATGCACCCCGATGTTTATAGCAGCATTATCAACAATAGCCAAATTATGGGAAGAGCCCAAATGTCCATCGACTGCTGAATGGATAAGGAAGATGTGGTGTGTGTGTATATATACATATGTATATGCATGTATGATATAAAATGTAGATATATTTACATATATATGAAGTGGAATTTTATATATATACATATATGTGTGTATATATATATAACAGAATATTACTCAGCCATAAAAAAGAATGAAATCTTACCATTTCAAACAACAGGGTTGGAGCTGGAATGTATTATGCTAAACTAAGTCAGGCAGAGAAGGACAAATGCCATATGATTTCACTTAGAAGTGGAATTTAAAAAATGAAACAGATGAACATAGAGGGGAAAAAAAGACAGAGAGGGAAACCATAAAACATACTCTTAACTATAGGAAACAAACTGAGGGTTGCTGGAAAGAAGGTGGGCAAGGAGATGGGCTAAATGGGTGATGGGTATTAAGGAGGGCACTTGTGATGAGCACTGGGTGTTGTATATAAGTGATGAATCACTAAATTCTACTCCCAAAACAAATTTTACACTTGTGTTAACCAGCTGGAATTTAAATAAAAACTTGAAACAGGGGCGCCTGGGTGGCACAGCGGTTAAGTGTCTGCCTTCGGCTCAGGGCGTGATCCCGGCGTTATGGGATCGAGCCCCACATCAGGCTCCTCTGCTATGAGCCTGCTTCTTCCTCTCCCATTCCCCCTGCTTGTGTTCCCTCTCTCGCTGGCTGTCTCTATCTCTGTCGAATAAATAAATAAAATCTTTAAAAAAAAACTTGAAACAATAAATAAATACACAAAATCATTCAATTCTTTAAAAAAAAAAAAAAAGTCACATCCCCTACTGACTGAGCCAGCCAGGCATCCCTAAAATGTAAGACATTTTAAATCTTTTTTTTTTCTCTTTCAAAACATATTTCTGAGGCGCCTGGGTGGCGCAGTCGTTAAGCGTCTGCCTTCGGCTCAGGGCGTGATCCCGGCGTTATGGGATCGAGCCCCACATCAGGCTCCTCCGCTAGGAGCCTGCTTCTTCCTCTCCCACTCCCCCTGCTTGTGTTCCCTCTCTCGCTGGCTGTCTATCTCTGTCAAATAAATAAATAAAATTTAAAAATAAAAAAAACATATTTCTAATTCTTGAGAATTTTAACATATATATTTATGATGCATATTTATGCTTGAAAGTCTTGTATTAGTTTCTAACACTTTTTATATATATAACTTAAATTTAAAAATTTTAAAATTTAAAGAGGCTTTGTTAAAAATTCCACCTGGATTGAGTTATCATGATCTTTAGTGTATAATTGATCCAAAAAACATTTATTATAAACCTTGATAAATATGCATTAAACATAAACAAAATTTTGGAAATATATCTTTTAATGAGATAAATGAGACTATATCTATGTATGAATATTACTTATTATTAAAATAAATAAATATATTTCCAGTTTTCATTGTTACAGATGTAAGCACTGAGAAACACAGTTCTCCTGAATAAGTAGATGGAACTGGAAAGGAATTTGTTATGGCCCTGTTATTCAATTCTTTGAACTCCTTTTGAGTTACATAACAAAAATCCATAGTGATCTATCATCAAAAATTAGTTCACAATGATCTATCAGTTAAGAATTNTTGAGTTACATAACAAAAATCCATAGTGATCTATCATCAAAAATTAGTTCACAATGATCTATCAGTTAAGAACTCAGATTCTCGGGGCGCCTGGGTGGCACAGCGGTTAAGCGTCTGCCTTCGGCTCAGGGCGTGATCCACATCAGGCTCCTCCGCTTTGAGCCTGCTTCTTCCTCTCCCACTCCCCCTGCTTGTGTTCCCTCTCTCACTGGCTGTCTCTATCTCTGTCAAATAAATAAATAAAATCTTTAAAAAAAAAAAAAAGAACTTCAGATTCTCATTGAATTCTGATTTTTAAAAAATTAAAAGGGAACCTCTCATTTAGAAGGATTTGCTAACCAATCATTTGAATTTTTCACCTTCTCAAACCACCACCAATATTTCAAATTGTCCTCTTTCTTTTTTATTGTCAAAGTGTTTTCAACCAAGGAAAATATAATACGGTACAATTCAGTTCAGGATAGGTGGGTCATGGGGGGCTATAAAAGGAGACCGGAAAATGGGAAAGCACAGAAGAAATTTTAGCAGTTTTAAGGGAGCATATGTATAAAGTTGAAGATCTGGAAATTGATTTCCTTAAAATCACAGGATTTTCTATAGGTCTTGGAAAGTTTCCAGGTGCTCCCAGGTATACACAAACCCCAATTTGGAGATTACTGCTCTACTGTCAGGAGAGTGTTTTTCTGGAGATAGATGAAGGGGACTTTGCTTTGTAAGTTTATCAAAGTCCACTTCCAAGTCAATAGACTTAATATCATTATTATACAAGTTGCTCTTTTGAGGCAGAATGGACAACTCATTAGTTATTGTGTGTAAAAAGAAAGCTCTTGGCTAAATTAAGTCATATAAATGATCATGGTCTTGCCAAAGGACAAAGCCATCTTTAGTTCTAAAATTACCTTTCCTGCTATGCTATTTAATCAGAAGAAACTATTCTCTAGATTCGGGGGGCCCTGAACCACACAGAACCAGGTGGAAAGGTACTGAGAAAGCCTTCCCTGAAATCTCAGGCTTGACTAAGTTCCCCTGTTTTGGGTATTCATAACTCTCTCTGCAGACCTTCATCTAACAAAAAGATATTAGAATCATTTTCTTATTATTTGTTTTCCCCACCAAATTGTGAAGTCCTTGAGGTGAAAGGATGCCATAATCATTTTTGAACTCCCAATTCCTGCACAGTACTTGTTATATAGAGGTTCTCAGTAAATACATATTGAAAAGAACCACACCAAATGAGGTAGAAATAATTGTATTTACATGGTATGATGTGAGAGATACAGATAAAAATTTTCTTCCCTGAAATATAAACTATACCAGTTATTCTTAATTCCTTTGATAAAGCTTCTTGCATCTCCTGGAATCTTAATACTGAAAAATGACATATGACAAAGATTGAGCCAGGAAAATCATGACAGAGAGGAGAGAAATTACTCCCTACAGTGGGAACAATCTCTGCAATAACATCATGTAGAGAGAATGTTCTAGGAGAAGAACAAAGAGCTGGACACACCCACGATCACCCCGGTCAGATATGAGGTTTGGGATTTGATCCTAAGGATAATAAATACCCATTAGAGAATATTGAGCAGAATATTGACATGATCTTATTTGGTTATCGAAGATTACTCTGGCAGACATCTTTTCCTGGTAGAAAGCCAAATTGGGCTAAGTATACAATTCTCTCACTAAAGACAGTCAAAAGTTCTGGAAAAATTATTTTTAAAAAAAGTCTTTAAGACACTGAAAAGACAATAAATGAGTAAAGAACTTCCAGGCCAAAGCCAAATAAAAAATGGGAACCCTGAACGTTCAAGGAACCCAATGAACTCCAAGTGGGATAAGTTAAATGAAGCCCATAGTTAGATATATCCTTGTGAAGGTATAGACACCAAAAACAAGGAAAAATAATTCTTGAAGCAATCAGAAAAATGAATACCTACTAGTTTTCTTAGGGCTGCCATAACAAATTGCCACAAACTGAGTGGCTTAAAACAATAGAAATTTCGTCTCTCATATTCTAGAGACCAGAAGTCTGTGTTGGCAAGGTTCATTCCTCCTGGGGGCACCATGGGAGAATCTATTGCCTGCCTCTCTCCTAGCTTCTATTGGTTGCTGGCAGTCCTTGGCATTCTTTGGCTAGCAGCTGCATCGCTCCAATCTTTGCCTCCTACTTCACACAACATCCTCCTGTCTGTGTCTCCATGTGTCTTCTCTTTTTCTAAGGACAAAAGTCATTTAATTTAGGGTCTACCTTAAATCCAGGATGATTTTGTCTTGAAATTCTGAACTTATTACATCTGCAAAGACCATATTTCCAACTGTCACATCCTGAGGTTCTGGATAGACATGAGATTTTGAGAGCCACCATTCAACCCAATACAGTTCAAAAGAGAAATAGTAGACTGATTTTTCTACAGTATTAATAAAAGCTTAAAAATATGAAATTATGTTTTCAGTATGCTGAAAGAAAGTGATTTTCAACCTAACCCCAGTGAAAATATATTTTAAGAACAAAGACAAAATAGAGTCATTTTCAGACAAATGCTGGGCAAATTTGCTTCCAGTAGACATTTGCTAAAGAAAATTCTGAAAGCTACACTTCAGGCAGAAGGAAAATAGGCCTAGGTACTGAAAAGAATGAAGAGTGTAGAAAAAGGTAAATACGTAAGTCTATATGAACATTGATGATGTAAAATAATAATGATAATAATAATAGTGGACTTTTTAAAAGATAAAAGTAAAAAAATGACAACTAAAATATGTGAATCGGGATGGGGTAAAGTGAGTTAAAGTGTTCTAAAGATTGTGGATTGTCTGAAAGAAAGGTGAAAGTAGACATTACCTTTTTGTTGATTTCAAGTACACAGTTTAAAATTTCCCAGGCAACCACCAATGGAAGAGGAAAAGAGTGAATAAATTCCAAACAAGTAATTAAAAAGAATGCACACTGATTTAGACGCACACACTCACACAATCAATCCCAAGGCAAACAGGAAAAAAGAAAAAGTAAACAGAATAAGTGGGACAAGTAGAAAGTAAAAAATAAGATGGTAAATTTACACCAGGTATACCAGCAATAATTATATGAAACAAAACTAGACTAAATGGACCAAAGGACAAAGATTGTCAGAAAAATTAAAAATACAATTGCATGATATTTGTAATGAACATAACTCAGATATATGTATACAAAAGATTGAAAATAAAGAGATACAAAAAAAGAAATACCATGGAAGTACTTATACTA
This sequence comes from Ailuropoda melanoleuca, assembly GCF_002007445.2. Classification (NCBI taxonomy): domain Eukaryota; kingdom Metazoa; phylum Chordata; class Mammalia; order Carnivora; family Ursidae; genus Ailuropoda; species Ailuropoda melanoleuca. Next base: position 76,846,408 of record NC_048227.1, read on the forward strand.
CAAATTTTAAAGCAAAAAAGCATTATTAGGGAAAAGATGATTGCTTCATATTTATTATAAAGGTTCACTTGCCAGGACAATATAACAATTTTTTATTTGTCTTCAGCTAATAATAGAACTTCAGACTCCACTTTTCAAAACAATAATTAAATGATATAAAAGAAAAATCAATAATTTAGTGCATGATTTTAATGCATTTCTTGATAATTGATAAAAGAAACAAGTAAGTACAAGATTTGAAAAATAAGATTAATAAAATTGACCTAAGGGACAAATTCAAGTACTATTGAATACACAGTTTTTTTAAGCAGAAATGAAACATTTTCAAAAACTGATCACAGATGTACCCATAAACAAATTTCATCACATCTCAAAGACTGCAATAATAGAAAGTGTATTTTTATAATATTTTCTGATCACACACAATTAAACTAAATGTCATTTTTAAAAAGTGTATCTAAAATATTCCCATGCTTATAAATTAAGAAATATACTTCATACCAACCCATGGGTCACTTCTAAGTCTTGTAGAATGTAATTAAACTTGTTCTTAGAAGAAAATGTATAACCTTAAGTGTGTATATTAACAAAATAGGAGTTAAATTTAATGACCTAAGTATCTCTTACAAGGTGTTAGACAAAATCCAGCAAAATAAATTCAAAAAAGGGAGAAGGACAAAAATAATAAAGATAAGAACAGAAATTAATTAAATAGAGAATATACAATAAAGAGGATCAACTTAATCAAAAACCTGTTTTAAAAAGTTTTAACAGTCCAAATTCGAGTACTACTGAATGTGAATGTGTGTTTGCATGTGTGTGTGAGAGACAGAAAGAGAGAGGGAATTCAGAAATTATTGCTATCAGGAATGATGAGGGAGGCATTACTAGATGTCTTAATAAGTTAACAAGAAAACATTATAAATAAATTATGCCAATACATTTAATATTTTAGACAATTAGACAATTACTAGGAAAAAATGCATCTTACTAAAATTGACTAGAGAAGAAATAGAAAACTTAAAAAGTTCTCTTATACAGTTCTTCTAAGAAATTTGAATCAGTAAAGACTTTTCCACATACACACAAAAAAATCCCAGACCCATATGACTTTTATGGTGAGTTCTATCAAATGTTCAAAGAATAAATCATTTTCATCTTACACATAGTTTTACATATGAAAAAGATCCCCCAAATCAGTTTGGTAGGCTAACATAACCTTCACAGAGAAAACAGATCAGTACACTACCGGAAAGAAAAATTAAAGGTCAATTCAACTCATGAACATAGTTAGAAAAATCTTTAAAAAGATAATAGATCATAAATAAGTGAAGCTTAACCCACTAAAGTTATATTAATCTAACACTAGGAAATAAATAAATACAATTTATCAGAAGTAACAGATTGAAGGATTATCACGAGTATTTCAATAGATTAAAAATGTTTAATTATATTCAGCATTCATTTATTATATATATATATATATATATATATATATATATATATATATCACTTGACAAACTAGTTAAAAGTGGAATTCATTAATCCAGTAGTGGTATCTACCAAACCCTATAGCAAAAATTTCTAATGATGAAATATTAATATAATTCTCTTTAAAATTGGGAATGAGATGAGAATGCCTGCTAGCACTACTTTTATGTAACATTTTACTGGAGATCTTAACCAGTACAAGTATGCAAAAAATGAAGAGATATATGTAAGTATTAAAAAGAACTAACAGCACTATCATTATTTTCAGACAATATAGTTGAGTAAACAGAAAGTCCAAAATAATCTAGATAAAATTTATTAAAATTAATGAGAATGTAACAAGATTGATGAATATAATCTAAATATACAAAACTGTATGCTATAAAACTACATATTTGCAATAATCATACAAAATGAAATTAAAAGATACAATTTAAATAATACAGAACTCTGAGAATTTAAAATTAAATATATTAGATGTATACACTTTCTCCAGCAAATTTATAGAATATTATTTAATACAGTTGGTTGTTTGAAGGAACACCTTCAGGTTACAGTTTCAACAATTTTGAGCAAAAAATGAAAAATGACATAATAGACTATAATGGATGGCATTAAAAAAGAATCTATAAGTTCATGCTGATAGCAAAAAAGAAGGGTGAGAAGAATGGAAACCTCTTCTTTATAAAAGAATGCCACCTAATTTTTAAAAACTGATGGAATTTCAAGTCACCGTTTTGCAACCTCCGTAGTAGTGATTGATCGTAAATGGCTGCTAAAATCATTAGGTAAAAGATTACCAGGGCGCAGGATATGCATACAATTTTATAATGTCATCCAGTAGGTTATTTATTAATTTCAAAGGAAAAAGTTACCTTTTCAAAGGTGAAATCTGGCAGACATCACCTTAATGAAGAAATCAAACTTGACATCAGCAATAATGAGACACTGAATCAAGTGTGTTCTGAGGTGAACACTGAGGGGAAAACATCACCTCTCCCACAGTACTCCTGCCAAAGCCTTAACCAGAATGTAATTGAGAGGAAACAACAACCTATCTAAGTTGAGGATTTATGAAACAATTGGCCCAGGATCTACATAAGGTCAAATTAAGAAATGTCAATGTCATGAAAGACAGAAGAAGGAAGAGGAGGAGGAGGACAATGAACTACCTTAAAACTTAATGAGACAAGACACATGACAACTAAACACATTGCATGATCCTAGATTGTTTCTGGGTTTTTCAAAAAAATGCCCAGGCAGATAGGGTATACAGTTTTGGACTTGACCAGACAAGCAGAGCCATTATGAGTGATTTATTATGGAGGTTAGATCTCACGCAATGCTGAAATTTAACGGAGTAGTCTATGCAGGCCAATGTCTCTGGATCTAGCATTAGGCCAAAAATTGCTTTAGGTTATCCAGACTAGCTGTCAGGAAAGAAAGATGGATGTGGACAACAGCAAAGGTAAACCAGAATCTGAGTCTGTTTCTCACCACCCCAAATTCAGTGTGGTGGGAGACCTGCAAGAGAAGGTAACCCCTTCACCATGGAGCTGCACGTGCACTTGGAGAAGCTGGAGGGGCAATGGCTTAGGTGTAGTCCCACACCTAAGTGAGCTAGCAGAGCAGTGACAGTGTGTGTGAATTGCCACAGTGCCTGGTACCCGACACTGACCTTCAGAATGTTACAAAATGGCCGCAGCTTCACATCTACCTTCCAAATCTCAGGCAAGTTCCTCTTATGAACAATGTTACATCAAAACCACACAGAAAAGGGAATTCTGAGAAATGTAGTTCCATCTTAACCAAGTTAAAGTACACAAAGCTACCCCAATCTATTCTTTACCAAGGTGGTATCCATACATTCCTTGTTCGAGCATACTTATCTTACAAATAAAGATGATAACAAAACCATGCTTCTGCCTAACCTGATGAAAATATTCCCTATGCAACAAAAAAACATGCTGACGCTCTCCCCAGGAGTTAATACAAAGCNTGATAACAAAACCATGCTTCTGCCTAACCTGATGAAAATATTCCCTATGCAACAAAAAAACATGTTGACTCTCTCCCCAGAAGTTAATACAAAGTCCTTTGTCCATCTTTGGGTGACATTCATACCTCTTCTATCTAAGCCCCACTCTTCCTTTGATATCTTGTAATTTAATACTAAGATATAAGGTTAATTACTATCAACACATTTTACTTTCAATGGTACAGGAATGGTAGAGGGACAAAAAATAAAGAAAGGAAGAAGTATTTTAAACTATCACAGTCTTTGTTTTTGCAACTGGTCCCATGGTTGAGGCTCATATGTATAACTACCTTCTTCCAGTCCTCATTCTCTCTTCTTCCTGCCCTCAACAAGCATTTCATGGTTCCCTGGCTGGTGGGTGACACAAGCCTTCATTCCTAAAGGGTTTGGCCCATCAGTAGCCCTGCCTGTATTGGATCGATGTAATTTTCCATTGAGTTCGTCACAGGATATGGAAGTACTAAGAGGCACCCCTACAGGATCTCCTGCATCCCAGACATATTTGCCCCAACCCCATACAGTGTAGTAGCAATCCTTAAGAGTTGAGATCAGTCATCATAGCCATACAGTAATCCAAAACCCTAAAATTAATTTGTGTCCTTTGCATTAGTGACATAAAGATGTTAGCAAAAAGAATATTGATCAATTACCATGGTTGGAAACATTATGGAGTGAGAGGAGACAAAAGGAATGGAAATGGTGAATATAGAAAACATTTTTTGGGGGCACCTGGGTGGCACAGTCGTTAAGCATCTGCCTTCGGCTCAGGGCATGATCCCAGAGTCCTGGGATCGAGCCCCACATCAGCCTCCTCTGCTGGGAGCCTGCTTCTTCCTCTCCCACTCCCCCTGTCTGTGTTCTCTCTCTCGCTGGCTGTCTCTCTCTGTAAAATAAATAAATAAAAATCTATTNGCTGGGAGCCTGCTTCTTCCTCTCCCACTCCCCCTGTCTGTGTTCCCTCTCTCGCTGGCTGTCTCTCTCTGTAAAATAAATAAACAAAAATCTATTAAAAAAAAAGAAAACATTTTTTAAGAAATTTAATGGAAAGTAGCAAAAAGAGACAGCCATAGCTATAGAGATGTGAGACCAAGGGAAAATTGGAGTGTGTGTTTATGTCTGTGTGGACGTTTCTATGGGGGAACTCTTGATACCTCTCCCTGCTCAGTAAGTGCCGAACCATGCACTCATTTGTTCAAACCAAAGCTTAGGAATAATCCAAGTGCACTTCCTTTCTTTTACCCCTTATATCCAATCTATCAGTGAGTCTTGATGTCTGTCCCTCCATAATAAATACCCGAGTAAAATCGCATTTTACTGCTTGCACTGGCCATTCTTCACGTGAACTCTTGTAATAGCCTCCTAACTCCTTCCCTTGTTTCCATTCCTGCTGCTCTTCTCCTGATCCTTCACACCCTCCCCCCAGTCCATTCTCCATGGAGCAGTCAGAGAGATCTTTTAGGATATAAATCAGAATAGGTCCCTCTAATACAATAAGCCTCTTAGTAGCTTTGCTCTGTATTTACTGACCATGGCCCACAAAGCAGTCCTTGATCTGGCCCCTGTCTACCTCACCAACTGTAAATTCTACTTCTGTGCTCCGGCTAGTGTCCTTTTCTCTGGTCCTTAAATATATCAAACTAACCCCCCTGCTCTCAGTCTCTGCATGTGCGCTTCGCTCTGCCTGCAATGTTTTTTTCCCAATGCGGCTCTTTCCCTGACTCTTTCTTATCTTTTAGTCTCACCTCAAATGACCCCTTCTCCAAGACATGCCTTCCCCCCATCTAAAATATCATTTCCCTCCCAGTGTATCATCTGTTGCCTTCATAGCACATATCGCCATCTAAAATTATCTTATATATTGTTTTATCATTTGTTCGTTTTCTTTCTTTCTTCCACTGTATAATAAACTCCCAAAAATCTAAGACCTGTTTGTCTTTTTCAAGCTCTATTTCTAGAGCTAAGAAGAGAGGCTGGCATATAATAGGTGCTTAGTGAATATTTGTTCAATACAGGTGAATGAATAATTTCCAAAGAAAAGAAGACATGAACAATACAATGGAGGGAATAATTTATATTATTAGGGTGTTGTGTTAGTTGTTCTCCTTCAGATGCATTGTCCACCCTTCCTGACATTGTTCTGTGTCTTGGGAAGCTGACCCCTGTGGGACTTCTACATGGCGGAACCTTCCGGTTGGTTTTTGGTTAGGTTGGATCAGTAGGGGGCACTGGCATGAGACTGGAGCATAGGAGAGGCGAGAGCATTCCTTCTCTACTTCCTGGCTGCTTCAGGACCACATTCCCGACAAGGACTGAATTTTCCTAAGATGACAGTTCACCCCCTCCCCCACCACAACGACTACAGTTCTCACTGAACTCCACCTCGTGTTCGACACTCTACCACCTCTTGTTTGACACTGTATCATCTCTTCTATCTCCTAACCTTGCTAAAATTTCCATAAGTGGTCTCATTAAAAGTCTCTTCTTTAGAACCATTTGGAATATGCTGGATATCTTCCGCCTGCGCTTCAGGACCCACTCTCCACCTTTTCCCACCATGTTTTGTGCCCTAGGAAGCTGAACTATATAGACTTTATCAATGGCGTCCCTTGACCAAAGGCTTCCAGTTAAGTTCAGCTAAAGGGAGATATCAGCAGGAAATCAAGTGTGGGAAAGAAAGGAAGTCAGGGTATTTACACTCTCTCCAACAGCCAGGCTGTCCCAAAATGAGTGCCTTCCCCCCCTTCACCTCTCCCCCTGCCAAAAGGACTTAGCTCTTGTCAGAAGGTTCACTCTCACTCCCAAACCGTACATTCTCCCTTGCCCCTTTAGACTTAGAGGCGTGGAAGGCTTCCCGCTGCTCCAGGTTGCAGGGTGTGGTTCTGTCCCTCCTGTTTTTCCTAAACCTTGCCCACGTCTTCACATACAGTCCCTTTATTAAACTCTCTTCAAATTACTCAATTTAATTGTGCCATATGTTACCTGCCAGGACCCTGACTGGTAAATGATGTGAGGCTCCCCCATGACCACATCACATGATGCCTCTCCCGTTGAGCTGTCTGTGCATATTAACTTATCCAGTGGAAAGGACTGTGCCTGTTATTCTCATTCTGTCCTCTCCTGCTAAGCAGGAGTGACTGGAACAAACTCAAAGAACACGTACCTATGGGAAGAAGGGAGATGGGGCTGCTCGGCCTCACCTGAGTGTTCTCCTAACGTTCGCAGGTTTTGGTCCTGCAGTATCACCGGACTGTGTAGCACACTGCATGACATCTTGGTGCTCTTCCTGCTGCGTTGTGCTGAAAGGAGGCCTGTTGTAGACCACAGGTCTGTGTTGGATGGCTATTTCCTGTTGTGATGCCGAGAATTCTCCATTCCTGTCTGTAACTGCTTCAGGTTCATGCTGAATATAGTCATCAGTTAAAGAATGAGGCCATTTGGTGTAGTGGTGGGAGCATGGGAGTCAGACACACCTGGATGTAAGTCGTGATTCTGCACAACGTGCTGACAGCAGCCTCCCATCGATATGGCGGCTCCTGGCTGAAACAGAAGGACGCCCACCCTGTGACAGGCAGACCCGCCGTTCCCTTATATTCAGGAATAACTTCTCTCTCTCAGGATTTCCTTTGTGCTGTATCCGTTCTGTTCTAATAATGGGAAGGGCCAGTCTGAATTTGGGCGAAGAAGACAGCTTCCAGGTAGAATATTCTTTGAAAGTGTATCTCTCCCCCCCCCATTTGGCAGAAATCACTGACTGTTACTTCCTGTGTTACACTGTGGAACAACATCTTCCGCCTGAAGCAACCCAAGTCGTAGCCAATTAACATTCATACATACCATCCAAGGGCTATATTTAGGCAAAGACTCGGGGGTTATAGAATGTATGTCACATATGGGCCTTTTCATGTATATTCTTCCACATTAAAAAAAATGTCACAAGTACAGAGGGTCCTGGATGACATTCCAGAACAGAGCCCACATAGCTAAACACAAAACACAGCTCACAGCTAAAAGGATGTGAAGTGAAAAAATGGAGTCAGTATGACCTTTTTCAGGTCCCCTCTGAACTCTGAGTCCACCTGTGGTAAGCCAAGGTCCAAAAGAGGAAGTCTTTCCCTCTGACCAGCTTTTGGCATAACTGAAACTTCTCGTGTTTCAGTATTTGTTTAGATGTCACCTAATAAGAAGACTGGTCCAAGAAGGTGCAGCTCCATGACAAGGCCGGCAGAGACCTAGACTCACACATTTCTGTCCTGTCGTGCCTAGATTTTAACTTTAAGAAGCACAACTGCAAAATGACTGCTCTCACCAGGCAACGTGTCTGCGTTCCTGACAGGAAGGAGGAAGAGGAAGAAGGCCTGAAGAACAAGCCAACTAAATTTCCCCAAGTGATTTCTGGTTACACGTCATTGGCCAGGACTGTGTCACGTGGCCAGCCCTAGCTGCAAAGGAATCTAGGAAGGTATTTTTAACAGAGCACATTGCTATCATGACATAGTTGGGGTTCCTAACCAAGTTGCTAAGGAGAAGAGGAGATCAGGAAGGCAACCAGCAATATCTGACACATGGGAACAATTTTCGTCTCTCTCCCTAGTCTACATTTTCTTCCATCTTTGTATGTAGTCACTTTCTTCCCCTGAAAGCACATCTTACGTACCCAAACCTGGAGCTTTTTCTCTCAGCTGCAACAGTATAATGCAGGGTATTTGTGTGGTGGGAGTGGGGTGGGGGGTAGACTCTTGATAATCTGAATCGGGGTAGTTTATTATTTCTGGCCATTTATTTTCTTTATTTCTGCCCCTAGCCAAGTTTACTATGTTATCTTTATTAACATTATAAAATTATAAAATATAAACGAAAAACATTTAGGAAAAGAAAAGGATAATCACTAATAGCTATGGTACGCTAATACTCCCACTGCTAACACGCTTATATATTTCTTGTTGTTATTTTTACCAGGGCTTTTTTTTTATCAGAGTATTCATTGAATTTTATATCCCAGTTTTCCAATTAGAAAATCATCAGCATTCTTCTACGTTATTACAACAATAATGTCATTATGTCATAAATTATATATGTAGTCATGTATATATATGGCTAAATATTAAACACCAATACATTCCATCTTATAAGATTGTTGACATTCAAATAAGGTCAAAACAGTAGCCACCACTTAGTGAGCACTCGCCATACTTACTGAAGGCATGGTTGGAACATACCTTCAAATCCATGTTCTCATTTATTCCTTCCAACAGCCCTATGTACAAGGTATTATAATCATTCCTATGAACAAGTGAGGAATCTCAGAAATGGTTAAGTAACCTTTCTAAGATCACACAGCTAATGTTCATTTCATTTTTCAGAATAAGAATGTATATAATAATAATGTATAATTCTGATAACATAACATTAATGCAAAGTTTATCTCTGCTTCTAAGATCTTTGTGTTTCCCTGCTTCACCTCTATTATAGAAATCTTATTTTGAAGCAGGACTCACGATTCTTACTGGAGAAGTCTTATTGTGAGAGGCAAAATGTATCTATGTGGTCACATGTAAAATGATGATTTGAGGTTAAGGAATTATGTCTGTTTCATACAATTGGACCATCTTTTGTAATCAAATTGCTACGTTACTCTGATGCATAAAAAGCTTTTTTAAAAAATTCCTAAATATTTGACAATTCTCTGTATCTCAGCTTCATCATCACATTTTCCTGCTCTATTTTCTAGTATTTATTAAAATAATGATTACCTATATCAAGGTTCAAATAGTTTGGGGCGCTTGGGTGGCACAGTGGTTAAAGCATCTGCCTTCGGCTCAGGGCGTGGCCCTGGCGTTATGGGATCGAGCCCCGCATCAGGCTCCTCTGCTATGAGCCTGCTTCTTCCTCTCCCACTCGCCCTGCTTGTGTTCCCTCTCTCGCTGGCTGTCTCTATCTCTGTCAAATAAATAAAGAAAATCTTTTAAAAAAATAGTTTTACCACCCCCTTTTAAGACGTAACATAAATGTATTTAAAGTACAGAGATTTTGATGATTCTCACTCTTGTCAGAAAAGGCAGAGTCAAAAAAGTGAAAAAAGTCAGCAAAGTCAGTGTCACCTAGGACATTCTAGGATTCGTAATGGCATAAAGTGGCAAATTACTAAACAGCTATTGTGGGAATTTATCAGTACATTACTTTAATATTTTTCTTCATCTCTTTCTTGTAACAGGAAAGTTCATCTAAGAAATCTCAATGTTTTTATTCAAAATTAGGAAGGATTAGGGCACTCTTCCTGATCTTTCATTTACCTAAAACAATGATACAAAAATGTGGTTCTTCTAAAAATTTATTTAGTTTTTATTTTTAATAGGTAATACATTCAAATGATTTTTTTTAAAAAAACGAAGAAAAAAAGGCTATAAAAAGTCTACATTGAGAAGACTTATTACCACCTTGCCATTATCTGCCTCCCCCTCCACTCCCTCTGTGGTTAACCACTTGTACTAATTGCTGCTATTATTTCCTCTGCTTCTTATATGAAATGTGGCATATCATTTATCCTCTTCTGCACCTTGAGTTTTACACTTGGCAATACTTCCTGGAGACCTTTCCTTACCAGTGCATCTCATTCTTTCTCATTGTTCTTTACAGCCACCTAATATTCCATCGTGTGCAGGTACCATACCTTAATTAACCGCACCTCTGCTGATAGGCACTTGGATTGTTTCCAATCTTTTGCGTCTATAAACAAAGCAAGAGTGAATCACCTCTGACATAAGTCATTTTGATGTGTGCAGATGTGTCAGTAGGATACATTTCCAGAAGGAAGATGGCTGGGTCAAAGAGTAAATACATTTGTAACTATTAAAAATATTGCCAAAATGTCCTTCATGGGGGTCCGATCCTTGTGTCCTCCAGTTAGCAGTGTATGAGAGTACCTGTTACCCATTAGCCTTGGAAGCAGAATGTTATTCAACTTCTTTTTTTTTTTTTTTTAAAGATTTTATTTATTTATTCGACAGAGATAGAGACAGCCAGCGAGAGAGGGAACACAAGCAGGGGGAGTGGGAGAGGAAGAAGCAGGCTCATAGCAGAAGAGCCTGATGTGGGGCTCGATCCCAGAACGCCGGGATCACGCCCTGAGCCGAAGGCAGACACTTTAACCGCTGTGCCACCCAGGCGCCCCAACAACTTCTTGATTGTTGCCAAGATGATTATTGAAAAAATGATGTTGGTTAGTATAGTCTGGTTTTAATTCAGGCACAGAACATGTTATGATGATTCATGCAAAAGAGGTTTTTGTTGTTGTGTTATTGTTGTTTTCTAAGTGTAGTCTTTGTCTTTGCCACACACAGTCTCATGTCCCCAAATCAGTGCTGTATGTGGAACTGTGTTAATGAGGGCTTCCAGGATTTATATTGTTAGCCCTTTAGTATAAGGTAATAGGAATGGTAGAAAGAGCCCTTGAACATAGGCCAGGAGAGAAATGTAGAAGCAAAGAGTCAAGCCCCAGATCTGCCAATAACTGATGATGTATTTTGAGCCAGTTATTGAATCACTAGGACTTCAACAGCCTCGTGTGGTAGGACTATCAATAAGAAGAATAACAGAAAAGGAGAGAAACATAGTTTTGGATGTTTTTTTAAAAGTTTTTACTTAGATTCCAGTTAGTTACATAAGTGTCATATTAGTTTCAGATGTATAATACAGTGATTTGACACTCTCATATGCCCCTGGTGCTCATCACATTGCGCTCCTTAATTCCCATCACCCATTTCACCCATCCCCCACCCACCTCCCCCCGGTAACCATCAGTTTATTCTCTATAGTTCAAAACATTACAAGTTAAAAAATCCAAGTGCCTATCAGCAACCAGGGGCCCTGGCTGGCTCAGTCAGTAGAGCATGAAACTCTTGATCTCAGGGTTGTGAGTTCAAGCCCCACAGTGAGGTAGACATTACTTAAAAAAATATATATATTTTTTTATAAGTCTATTTCTTGGTTTGCCTCTCTCTCTCTCTCTCTCTCCCCCCCCTCCTTTGTTTGTTTGTTTTGGGAGAGAAACGAAGTTTTTTGGTTTTGTTTTTTTAGAGGGGAATAGGTGCAGAGGGAGAGAGAGAATCTTAAGCAGGCTGTAAACCCAGTGTGGAGCCCGATTCCCCGACCTTGAGATCATGACCTGAGCTGAAATCAAGAGTCCAATGTTTAACCAACTGAGCCACCCAGGGGCCCCAAGAAACAAAGTTTTAATGACTGTTGCTGAGGAGGGAGCAGTAAGGGAGAAGATACGAATTTAAGACAGTAAAAATATCCTGGGTGATAGCAGCTGGAAAACCGGGACTGGTGATGATCTGTTGGAATGAAATAGACATACCCTGAAGTCCATTTAGGTTCCAATGTGGTGAGATGCTCAGATGAACTCACGTGATACCAAATTCTGCCTATAATGAGGCCAAGGTAATTTGGAAGCAAAAAGGGGCTGGCATTTATAAATGCTTCACTTCAAAACCTATGATTGGCTACAAATGAAATTTATTTTATTTTACAGATCATGCACACTTTATGACCATAATTTCAGTTTAAATTTAAATTCCAAGATAGTTTGCTTAAAATTGCATGTTAGATTTCTGGCTATTGATAGTTATTAAATAATTATTCCCTGATTGCCAAATATTTAACTAATAATCTACAAGGCACTCATTTCTGAAACATTTAGCTGAATGTAGAGTATAATCCTATTTTATTTGAAACCTTATTTGCTTATTGGTATATATCTGTAGAGAATAATATTGGAGAGACTATACACTAAAAAGCATATAGCCTTCCAAACCCATCCTTATCTAGGTTGTGGAATTACAAGTAATTCTATTTTTTGCTTATATGCATTTCTATAATATTTCTACAATGAATATTTATTATCTTTGAAAATAATTTTCTAAAATCAAGAAAAAATACTTTTGAGGTTAAAATGGAGCCGGGGGAAACTTATATTATTAAAACCTGAGTCAAAGAAGCTTCCATATCTAGTCAATACTCTTAAACCAATCAAAGGCATTTTAGATGAAGTAGGGTAACAATTGCTAAGTGCTTTTTTCCTTTATTAGGGAGCTAGCTGAACACTTTCTGCAGTATCATTCTGTCCTTGTTTTACATTTTTTATTTGAACACAAAATAGAAGAAATCATAGAGCTTGAAGGTGAAAAAGTCTCTCTGTATGCCTATTTGGTATGTAAACATAATTTTTCAACCACTTTGTTTTATACCTTTCATGATTTCCAACAGATATAATAGGTCTTAGTTCCATTTTCTATTCTATTATAATGGTTATTTTCACAGGACACTGTTCACAGTATCTTTTTAACTGGTCTCTGGGCAATCCACATGACATACAGCCAGATTAATATATTCCTAAAACACCACTTACATTATGTAACTTTCCTGCTCAAAAATCTTTAATAGTTTCTGTTATTTATAGTCATGATTTTCAAGCTTTTAAACCGGAGAACACTTTTTCCCCCAAGGAAACCTTATGTGGAATCCCCATATATAAAAAAGGCAAAAAACAAAAACAGATAAAGCTAGTATTTTATGAGAACCTGTGATAAAGTCAATCAATAAAAACCGTGAGGCTATTTTGATGCAGACAAAAGGAAAGAGAAGGGAGTATTACGGTAGACACAGAAAGTCTTCAGCTCTCAACATATTCCTGTATCTTATTTTGGTTTTGTAGATCTGAGAAAAATCTCAATTTATAAAAGTCTTTATAATAGCCAAGTTCACCATCACAATGAATCACAAATTATATCAAAAGTTTACTCCACGGTTTGCAATGCAAGTTGATGTGTTGATGGAAGTCACTGGGTTGAAAGTGATAGATCATTCCGACCAACAGTGTAAGAGGCTCCCCTTTCTCCACATCCTCTCCAACTTTGTTGTTTCCTGCCTTGTCAATTTTTGCCATTCTCACTGGAGGGAATGAACCATGAGAGACTGTGGACTCTGGGAAACAAACTGAGGGCTTGGGGAGGGGGGGAATGGGATAGGCCGGTGATGGGTATTAAGGAGGGCACATGTTGCATGGAGCACTGGGTGTTATACGCAAATAATGAATCATGGAACACTACATCAGAAACTAAGGATATACTGTACGGTGACTAACATAACATAATAAAAAATTATTATAAAAAAAAAGAAAGTGCTAGATCACACATTTGAGTGTGGGGGCTGTTTTGCTTGTCTGTTTCCTGGTATCTTTCAACTGCAGGACTTNAATATATATATTTTTTTATAAGTCTATTTCTTGGTTTGCCTCTCTCTCTCTCTCTCTCTCCCCCCCCTCCTTTGTTTGTTTGTTTTGGGAGAGAAACGAAGTTTTTTGGTTTTGTTTTTTTAGAGGGGAATAGGTGCAGAGGGAGAGAGAGAATCTTAAGCAGGCTGTAAACCCAGTGTGGAGCCCGATTCCCCGACCTTGAGATCATGACCTGAGCTGAAATCAAGAGTCCAATGTTTAACCAACTGAGCCACCCNTATATATATATATATATTTTTTATAAGTCTATTTCTTGGTTTGCCTCTCTCTCTCTCTCCCCCCTCCCCCTCCTTTGTTTGTTTGTTTTGGGAGAGAAACGAAGTTTTTTGGTTTTGTTTTTTTAGAGGGGAATAGGTGCAGAGGGAGAGAGAGAATCTTAAGCAGGCTGTAAACCCAGTGTGGAGCCCGATTCCCCGACCTTGAGATCATGACCTGAGCTGAAATCAAGAGTCCAATGTTTAACCAACTGAGCCACCCAGGGGCCCCAAGAAACAAAGTTTTAATGACTGTTGCTGAGGAGGGAGCAGTAAGGGAGAAGATACGAATTTAAGACAGTAAAAATATCCTGGGTGATAGCAGCTGGAAAACCGGGACTGGTGATGATCTGTTGGAATGAAATAGACATACCCTGAAGTCCATTTAGGTTCCAATGTGGTGAGATGCTCAGATGAACTCACGTGATACCAAATTCTGCCTATAATGAGGCCAAGGTAATTTGGAAGCAAAAAGGGGCTGGCATTTATAAATGCTTCACTTCAAAACCTATGATTGGCTACAAATGAAATTTATTTTATTTTACAGATCATGCACACTTTATGACCATAATTTCAGTTTAAATTTAAATTCCAAGATAGTTTGCTTAAAATTGCATGTTAGATTTCTGGCTATTGATAGTTATTAAATAATTATTCCCTGATTGCCAAATATTTAACTAATAATCTACAAGGCACTCATTTCTGAAACATTTAGCTGAATGTAGAGTATAATCCTATTTTATTTGAAACCTTATTTGCTTATTGGGTATATATCTGTAGAGAATAATATTGGAGAGACTATACACTAAAAAGCATATAGCCTTCCAAACCCATCCTTATCTAGGTTGTGGAATTACAAGTAATTCTATTTTTTGCTTATATGCATTTCTATAATATTTCTACAATGAATATTTATTATCTTTGAAAATAATTTTCTAAAATCAAGAAAAAATACTTTTGAGGTTAAAATGGAGCCGGGGGAAACTTATATTATTAAAACCTGAGTCAAAGAAGCTTCCATATCTAGTCAATACTCTTAAACCAATCAAAGGCATTTTAGATGAAGTAGGGTAACAATTGCTAAGTGCTTTTTTCCTTTATTAGGGAGCTAGCTGAACACTTTCTGCAGTATCATTCTGTCCTTGTTTTACATTTTTTATTTGAACACAAAATAGAAGAAATCATAGAGCTTGAAGGTGAAAAAGTCTCTCTGTATGCCTATTTGGTATGTAAACATAATTTTTCAACCACTTTGTTTTATACCTTTCATGATTTCCAACAGATATAATAGGTCTTAGTTCCATTTTCTATTCTATTATAATGGTTATTTTCACAGGACACTGTTCACAGTATCTTTTTAACTGGTCTCTGGGCAATCCACATGACATACAGCCAGATTAATATATTCCTAAAACACCACTTACATTATGTAACTTTCCTGCTCAAAAATCTTTAATAGTTTCTGTTATTTATAGTCATGATTTTCAAGCTTTTAAACCGGAGAACACTTTTTCCCCCAAGGAAACCTTATGTGGAATCCCCATATATAAAAAAGGCAAAAAACAAAAACAGATAAAGCTAGTATTTTATGAGAACCTGTGATAAAGTCAATCAATAAAAACCGTGAGGCTATTTTGATGCAGACAAAAGGAAAGAGAAGGGAGTATCACGGTAGACACAGAAAGTCTTCAGCTCTCAACATATTCCTGTATCTTATTTTGGTTTTGTAGATCTGAGAAAAATCTCAATTTATAAAAGTCTTTATAATAGCCAAGTTCACCATCACAATGAATCACAAATTATATCAAAAGTTTACTCCACGGTTTGCAATGCAAGTTGATGTGTTGATGGAAGTCACTGGGTTGAAAGTGATAGATCATTCCGACCAACAGTGTAAGAGGCTCCCCTTTCTCCACATCCTCTCCAACTTTGTTCTTTCCTGCCTTGTCAATTTTTGCCATTCTCACTGGAGGGAATGAACCATGAGAGACTGTGGACTCTGGGAAACAAACTGAGGGCTTGGGGAGGGGGGGAATGGGATAGGCCGGTGATGGGTATTAAGGAGGGCACATGTTGCATGGAGCACTGGGTGTTATACGCAAATAATGAATCATGGAACACTACATCAGAAACTAAGGATATACTGTACGGTGACTAACATAACATAATAAAAAATTATTATAAAAAAAAAGAAAGTGCTAGATCACACATTTGAGTGTGGGGGCTGTTTTGCTTGTCTGTTTCCTGGTATCTTTCAACTGCAGGACTTGGAACTCAGAAATCAGAAAAAATATTTTTTAAATATTGACCAAGTTTTTTGTAAAAAGCTTCTTAGTTCATGGAAGGACTTTCACCAAATGAGAGTCGATGGGTTTTTGCAGGTGGAAAGTGGGCATTCTTTTTTCCTCCTTCGTCCCATTTATGCTGTCAGAACCCTCCTCTCCCACCCCTCAAAAAAGAGCGGTTTCATCTTCCTGGAAGTCTCCTGAGGTGGGAGATTTTCCTCCCTGTTGATATCTGCAAAAGTAAGGAATTATTTCTGTGGTTTTCACACTCGTCTCACTTTGATACTGTGCGGGTTTCAGAGGGAACTTGCACCTATGCAACTAGGTCTTTCTTTGATATATTCAAGGATATATTCAACTATATCTTTCTTTGATATATTTCAAATTGAAATTTCAAGACCATCCTTTTCCTGTGCTTACTTGGCCTTCGAATTTGCAAACACTGTCTCCTGGTCAGATGTTAGAATAACAGATAGAAGGCTCTGAGATGGCTCCTGTAGCCTCAAGTATGTGTTGCCGTTGTGTCGTTTTTACACTTTGCCTGCTAATTATCGTCAATGAGAGAGGCAGAGCACTTTTCCTATGTTGTATGATTCATTCTTACTTCCTCGGCGTCTAGACTTCTCCAAATTCATCCCACATGCACAAATTAACAGGTGTGCTTTTGTATCACTTTCACTTTTTGAAATTATTTTTACTCTTTGTCATAAATATGCACCTTTGTTACTTGCCCTTTTAACACACTGATTGCTTTTTTTGTACTTACTGGTCACAACAGGGTAACTACTGATTGAAAACACTTTAAAACTAAACACACAGGACGCCTGGGTGGCTCAGCGGGTTGAGCGTGGGGACTCTTGATTTTGGCTCTGGTCATGATCTCAGGGCCGTGAGATCAAGCTCCATGTTCGGCTCCAAGCTCAGCGCGGAGTCCGCTTGCCGCTCTCCTTCTGCTCTACCCCCACTTTCCCTCTTGCTCTCTCTCTCAAGTAAATAAATAAAACCTTAAAAAAAAAAAAAAGAAGCTAAACATGCATTCAGGAAACACACGGTAAACGCACAAGGACAGTAGTTCAGACTAAAGTGAACAGAACAACTGTTGACACCGTGTGTTGGTGACAGGCAAAGCTGACCGACCGCTGCTCCCAGAAGGAACTCCGTGTGCACCTATGGCAGTGCGGAAGTGGTTGGCTCCTAAGATAAACTTTCCTAAGGAGTTTCTGTGGTTAACAAGTATACTTTTAAAAAGCAATTCAAATCAAGCATTAGCTTATTACATAATTACATGTTAGAGCAAGCGTTAGCAAATTGATCCTATAAAGGACCAGATGACAAATATTTTAGACTGTGCAGGTTTCAGGGTTTTGATTGTGACTACTCCACTGCGTGGTTGTAGCCCAAAGGCTGCCATAGACAATATGTAAGCAAATAGGTGTTGTTATGTTCCAATAAAACTTTATTTACAAAAGTAAGCAGTGGGCCACACCACAGACTGTAGTTCGCCAACCCCCATGTAGAAGTATAAGCAATTCTAGTTTGTATTACTCAGTGAACATTGAAAATTTAAAAATCACTGTGATAAATTAAAGATGGCAATAAATTCTTTGTTATTTCTTCCATTGAGAGGTGGAGTCTAGTTCCCCTCCCTTTGAGTTGAACTTGTTTTTAGTGATTTCTTTGATCAACAGAAGGTGTTTGAGGGTCATTCTGGGAACTCTGAGACTAGGTCATAAAGAGCCCCTGGGGGCCTCTCGGAATGCTCATTTTAGGGAAGCCAGTCACCATGTAATAAGACTGACAACCCTGAGACTACTATGTGGTAAAGAAAACCATGTCACGTGGCAAGGCCCTCAACGAGGAGACACCTCGTGGAGAGACAGAAGGAAGTACAGGAGCACGTGAATTGAATTACGAAGCCATCTTGGAAGGGGACCTCTGGTGGAACGTCTCTGGCTGGCGCCACTTAGTTCGGAGATAAGCTACTCCAAACTGTAAATTGACCCAAATAGATGCTGTTATTGCTTTAAGCCATTATGTTTTGGGGTGGTGTAGTGAGTTTGAGAATTTCAGGGCTCATCAAGGAAAAGATCGAGAAGATCCTGCGAGAGCAATAGCACACAACAAGCTTTATTTGCACGCTTTGACAAGTTGAGGGGAAAGTCCCTATGGCAGAAGACCTTCCAAGGAACAGCTGGTGTGGGACCACCACCCAGAAGGGGAAGAGGACAGACTGTAGAGGACAGTGGAATTGGAGAGCATTTAGGTGATAGTTTCAGCTGTTCCAAAGAGCAATAATAGCTTGGGGTGTCTTAAAACCCCAGTCTTTGTCCTATATCTGGTAAGCAGATATTGGGTACACTTTATGGGTTATGCAAAATGGTCAGGCTCTAAATGGCTAAACGTATGCTTATTTGGGCTATATTTAAAAAAAATGAATGTGTAAGGGGTACATGGGTGGCACAGTCAGTTAAGCGACTGACTCTTGATTTCAGCTCAGGTTGTGATCTCAGGGTCATAAGATTGAGCCCTGTTTGGGGCTCTGCACTCAGCGGGGAGTCTTCTTCAGATCCTCTCCCTCCCTCTCTGTCCCTCCTGCTCGTGCTCTATCTCTCAAATAAATAATTCTTTTTAAAAAATTTTGATGTGTAAAATTTGAGCCTAGTGGGCTTTGAGCTAACAATCAGTGTATTGTAAGAAGCAAACAACATAGAGGCCAATGTTCAGGGGCCATCTTTGGCTTATTTATATAACAGGTGGTTTATTGTAGCATGATAGATAAGTAAAATAATCATATCACTGTGCTGTATTGCGATACTTTCAGGTACCTGTATTTTGTTTGTCTAATTAGATTCCACATTTTTTCAGTACAGAGCGCATATCTTGAATGCTTTGTATTCTGCACAGGATCTAGCCCAATGCTTTGTAAACAGTTGCTAGGTAATAAATATTTCTTAAATGATGCAAATTTACAGATATTTCTATTGCAAAGTAGTCACCATCCCGATTGGTAGGCACAAAAGAAAGGGGTCTGTTGGCATGCAAAATGCAAATATTCTGGAGTCCATGAAAGAGAGCACATTCAGCAAAGGTTTGAGAGGAGACGTGGAATTTATCTTTAGCTCTGTTGATCAGATCATATTCTTTGGTAATCTACTTTTATTTTCTGACAGTTACGCTTTGAAGAATATGATTCACGTGTGCCGATAAGCCAAATAATTTTTCTCATTACCATTTGAAGTCTTGGCCATACTTAGAAAGCTCTGTGCAGGGACACCTGGCCGGCTCAGTCAGTGGAGCACGCGACTCTTCATCTCGGGGTTGTGGGTTTGGGTCTCATGTTGGGTGTAGAGACTACTTAAAAAAATAAAATCTTAGAAAGAAAGAAAGAAAGAAAGAAAGAAAGAAAGAAAGAAAGAAAGAAAGAAAGAAAGAAAAAGAAAGCTCTGTGCTATAACTGACCTTAGTTGCTGTGTTCGTTCTATTAAGTAATAGATTTTAATTCCCAGAGATGTAGATGCCATCAATTTTGTTAACTAGCAATATCCCACCCAATCTCATATCTATTTGGTCAATGTGGGTTTAAAAAAATTAAATGCAAAGCATTTATCGAACTACTATGATGGACAGAGAACTATGTTAGGTACTTTAGGGGCCATCGATGTGAATAAACAAAAGGCGTGCCTTCAAGGGGGTTACAGTCTTAGAGGAGAGGTAGGATAGCTGTGAAAAGAAGCATATGGTAAGGAAAATAAAATAAGTGTCATAGCAGAACAAGAAACATGGGGATGTGGCAGATAGAGAAATCAGAGCTGATTTCATGAATCAGGAACGTCTCAAAGAAAGGGCAAATTTTAGGATGAATTTTACAGATAGATAACTTTCAAATAGCTTATTTGTATGAGGCTTTATTATTTTCTAACCAAGTATTTCTTAAGGACTTTGGGCATTTCTCTTTAAGAGTAATGACTGAGGCAAACGATCTTTAGATACTTATATGCCATTGGAAATAATGAAGTACATCACCATACTCTTGAAAAATGAAGTATAAGGTGAGAGACTTAAGCAATGGAACACCTGTGTATCCAACAGAGTGGAACAGACCCACAATAGTGTACTTGGACAATTGTCCAGACAGCAAAAACAAAACAAATAGAGAGTATTTACAAGTCGTAGAAGACAAAACTGAAGATATGACATTGAGTGACAATATTCTGTGCTTTATTTGCAAGACGATTGGGGAAAAGTTTCTGATCAAGGGAATGATGTGATTTTTTTTAGCTTTTTGAAGATCGGGTTGGTGGTGGGAAGCAGGAAAATGGCTACATGGAGGTTCATCATCTGCAGGAGAATAGCACTGAGGTTATTACCATGCTCTGGGAGAGGAGGTGAAAGATCATGATGGCTTAAATAGAGTGATGGCCACCAAGAGGGAATGTTGGGGATAGCTATGAAAGATATTATTTTAATTAGGACTTTTTTTGTGTTGTAAGAAGGGGAGAGCCATTCAAGCTAGCTAAAACAAAAGTGGGTGGGAGTGTTTTAAGGCACAGGAAACTTTGGTGAGAATTCCAGAGAGCTGTAATTCAGATGGGCCTTCTAGCAATTGGTGTTGGAAACCCAAACTTTGTGCCAAAGCTGCTGCACACGAGTCTGAGGAGATGCCTCATTGCTTGCTTCTGTGTCTCTCTGCAGGTCTGCTCTCTTCTCCAGCTCTTTTGACCATCTCCCTATAGTGCCCAGAAGTTTCCAGTCCCTAACTTTAGCTTGCACGTTTGCCCCAGATTTCTTCAGCCCTGAGTCGGCATATAAGCCCTCAGCTGCAGCTTGTCTAACTAATTGGCAATAGTCGCTCAGCTTTCCAGCTCTGACATTCCTGCAAGGGACAGCTGATTGGTCTTTTCTCCCCAGGACACCGGCCAGTCTGTGGATGGGCTGTCTTTGATGAAGGTGGACTAATGTCTCTACACAACTAAGGTCAGTGCCAAGGTGGGTTCAAGGACCAGTAATGGATATATGATATGGAACATCAATAGCCTAGGCCCACCCCTTTCTTCAGAGATTGTGATAGATCAGGGGGAAAGGGTCAGATGCTTCCAAATACATCTTATCAATTACGGTTCATTGTCATCTTGACAACTGGCTACGGGGAGGGTCAGAATTAAAGCCTAGATAGCTGAAAGAAAAGTGGTATCATTAGCCAAAATAAGGAAAGTACATGGAGAGTCAGTTTTGTGAGATAAGGGGAGTTAGTTTATTGGATCTTTAGAGAATAATGTGAAGGTATTCTATGTTGGTATTTTCTTGTATATAAATAGAATTCCTGAGGGAAACCTAAATTGTAAATGTGGATGTTTGGGACGTTCTTCCTTTTTGAGTTTGTCAAACAGTAGATAAGAATTTACTTATTAAATAAATTTCAACTGTGAATAAGTAAAATCCATCTTATTGCTAAATAACTTTAGGCAAATGATGTCTTGTCTTCTAAGCCCATCAACCTCAGAAAGTTTGGTTGTGGCACAAAAATGACAGATTGTGCTGGCCATACCTCTGAACTCCAGTGTGTCAATAATGATATTATGCAGGCATCTTTTAAGTCAAAGGAGTAAATTAAATTTACAAGAGATAAACATTTGCTTCATTGCTGAACTGTCATAATTCTGGATACCTTGACCTCGAAAATGAGGTAATAGAATAAGAAACTTTGGGCAGAGAATGGACTTTATTTTTAAAGCCTTGCTCAAAGACACACTCACGTTGTGGACTGATGATACTTCTAATGCGCATGGCTATTTCTTGCTATAATGTGGTTTGATTGAGCATTTCTAGAGAGGGAACACTCAAATAACAATAATAGAGCCCAGTAAGTTTTCAAATTGTTCTCATCACTGAAGTGTCCCTCTTACAGTAAATCTTTCTACTTCCTATAATGACATTCACTGATCCTAGTTCTTTGCTCTGAAGCTATACAGAATAAAAGTAAGTTTTCCAATCATTTCTCATCTGACATGATTTTTAGATGCCCCAGCATCTTCTTGCCTTTCTGAATATACTGATTACTGGTTTTGCTGATTTCTTAGTGTGGTCTGAAGAAGAAGATTCAAATAGCATTTACAAACATATTGGCCTGGAATTAAATAACCCAAGAGTTAAGAAAACTTGGAAATAGGTTTTCTTTTTTAAAGTTAGATAAGAAAAGCCATCAGATATTTTATCAAAGAATAATGATGGTGACAGTGAAAACTGACACATGTGTTGTAGGTCTTCCGAATTTCCAAAACCCTATCCTAATTGATACTTCTTTCCAATCCCTATTTGTACTAGCAATACTAGTCTTACACCTGGTACTAACTCAGGATCCAAAGAAAAGTAGACAACCACTTGTGCTTTGATATAAGGAGTACGGATAAAACCCTTCTTTAGCAATAGTAATCTGGTATGCTCTTGAATATTTTTAAAAATCTACAGTTTTGGGGGCTCCTGGGTGGCTCAGTTGTTAAAGGTCTGCCTTCGGCTCAGGGCGTGATCCCAGAGCCTGGGATCGAGCCTCACACCAGGCTTGTCCACTGGGAACCTGCTTCTTCCTCTCCCACTCCCCTTGCTTGTGTTCCCTCTCTCGCTGGCTGTCTCTCTGTCAAATAAATAAATAAAATCTTTAAAAAATAATAATAAATAAAAAAATAAAAAATCTACTGTTATGGACTCTAGTAAACAAACTGAAGGCTTCAGAGGGTAGGGAGGTGGGGGATTGGGATAGGCCTGTGATGGGTATTAAAGAGGGCACATATTGCATGGAGCACTGGGTGTTATATGCAAACAGTGAATCATGGAACACTCCATCAAAAACTAAGGATGTATTGTATGGTGATTAACATAACATAATAAAAAAATTTTTTAAATCTACTGTTAGTTTTTGAATATGTAATTCATACACATAGTACAAAATTTGAAAGATACCAAATAATATTTAATAGACAGTAATTCTCCCTCTGATCTCAACCCCCAACCTCCCAGGTTTCCCCCAAAGTCTTTGACTGATACTAGCTTCTTTTGAAGACTTCCAGAGAGATTCTATGAATGTGCGATTGCCTATGCAAGTTTATTTGCATATAGGGAAATTTTTGGGGATACAAATTATAACAATGTATTTTGGAGACCATTTTGTGACAGAACAGAGAATTGCCTTGTTCTATTAAAATGTCCATTGGACTCTGATATCACAGAGTGATATCACAGAGTTCACTCTTGTTAGATATTTTAGATGTTTCCAGTCTTTTGTCGGTAAAAGCAATGCTGCAGTGAATATCTTCACACATGTATATCTGTCCACAGGGACAAGTATACCTGAAAATTAATTACTGGAAATGAAAATGATGTGTCAAAGACTTTGCACACGTTTTACTTTCCTGGGTGCTAAAGACTCCAGATATTTCATACAATGATGTCTGAGTTACTCCACACCTTTGCCAAAACAGTGAGTTACCAAATCTGTTGATCTTAGAATAAGGGTGAAGTAAGTGGGATGCATTTTAACTGGCAATTTTCTTATGGTGGTGTTGAACATCTTTTCAAATGTTTGATAGTTGCATTTTCTTTTTCATGACTGGACTGTTTGTGTCTTTTTCCTTTCATGCTTTATGGTCTTTGAAAAGATTCTTGTGTAGCAACTCCAACATTCAACATTCAGTCTGTAACATAATACAAATATTTTCTCTCAGTTTGTATATACCCTTGAATTTTAAGGTTAAATATTTCTCCTCTTTGAGTTTATATAAAAGGCCTCACATTTTTTTATAATAGTATTACAGTTCTATTTTAATTTATGAATATTTGCTCCATCTGGAATTTATTTTGATGTAAGGGATGAGTGAATATTCAATTTTATTTTTTTCAAATATTCAATTATCCCAGAATTATTTATTGAACATTCTATTTTTCCTCAATGGTGGAAAATCCCAACTTCGGCATTTACTAAATTTTCTTTGGGGATTCTATTTGTAAACCCACTCTGCTATTTCACTGGTCAGTTCATACCTACATGTGCCAGTACAACACTATTTTAATTATCTTAATTGGTAGTGTCAACCATTTAAAAGAAAAAGGTAAGTGGTTCAGCAATCAAACTCGAGTTTATTCCAGAATAGCAGAGGAATTTCAAGTCAGAACCATATGATGAACCATAGGCAAGTCCAGAGAACAAAGGAGAAGAGCGTCATTTTATATACGAAAGGAGGAATTCGGGACGGGTTGTTTTGAACAAAAGTTCACTGGACAAAAATGAGAGTTCAAAGTGCTGGCGGCTTCTCATTGGCTGCAGGCGGGGGCTGCTTGCCCAGGTCCGTGCCTGCCCTTTGCTGTTGCTGTGCTAAGAGGAAATCTTCCTCCTTCTCGCTGGAAGAAGCTGCAATGAGTGGTACATTTGGGAGAGCTCTCCCTTCATGACTTCCCGACTCCGATTTTGAGTTACGTTTCCTTAACACATTTTCACAATAAGGCTAATCTTCCCAACACAGCTGAATTTTTTCCCACAGAATTTTCCTAACTATTCTAGTATGCCCATTTTCACATGTGATATTTACAATCTTTAGTGAAAAAGATCTATTGGTATATCATTGAGATCATGAAACAATAATGGATTACTTTAGGCACCATTAACACGTACATTTGTCTGTAAGACTAGAGTATACCTTGTGCATATTAGCCCCTCTTTTGTCCTTTAGTAGGATTTTAAACTTGCCCTCATAGACTTTTGCACATTTCTTATTAAGTTTGTGCTCAGATATTCTTTTTGTTGCTATTACAGTTTCTTCATTTAAGATCTTAAATCTGTATACTTGTTATATATAGAAAGGATATATCCCAATGTTTACTGAGCTATCCTATTTTGAAGTAAAAATTTTTTAATGTTTCTAGCCTTTTTTTATTAAGAACTTTTATCACAAGTAAATGTTAGTAGTTCATCAAATATTTCTCCAGCATTTGCAAAGATGAGTATATTCTCATTTGATTTATTAATATAGTGAACCGTATTGTTGGCTTTGCTAATCTGAAACACTCTTGCATTTCTGGTATGATCCTTATCTAGTCAAGATGTATTATTATTTTAAAATACGATCAATTTTCTTACTAATTTTTTAGCAGTTTTAAAAAATCAATTCATATCAGTGAAATTGATCCATTTTCTGCTTTTATTATGTCTCTGTTAGATTTGGTCATGATATTATTCTGACTCCTTAAAGAGAATTTTGAAGTTTTCCCTACTTGTCTATTCTGGAACAGTTTCGTTAGATGGGACTTCTCTGTTCTTTAAAGTTTCAGAAAATAACCTAGTGAAATGCCTAGGCCTTGTGCATTTTTAGGGTAGAAAGAGAGAACAAGGTGGCTCTTGGCCCATTTTCCCTGTTTTTATTAACATTTTCTAACTCGTTGGTGGTTAGTTTTGACAGTTTATGTTTTCCTACAATTTGTTCTATCTCACAGAGTTTTCAAAATTATTTTTATACAGTTAAGCAAAATAACCCCTTACGATTATTTAAATTCATTCTGTATTGAGTTACTTTCCCATTTTCCTTCCTGATTGGTATATATCTCCCCTCTTACCTTGGTTGCATCAGTTAATTTCTTCTCTATTTTATTGTTTTCAAATAATCAGCGTTTGAATTTGCTTAGTGTATCTACTGTTTCCTTCCGTTTCCTAATGCATTTATTCCTAAAATTTTTTCCTTCTTATCTTAAAGCTGTGATTCGTACTAATGTGAATAATATTTTGGGGGACATCTGGCTGGCTCAGTTGGTAGAGCATGTGACTCTTGATCTCCCAGTCATGAGTCCAAGCCCCCCAGTGAGTGTAGAACTTACTTAAAAAAAAAAGATATATATATTTTGGAGTCATATTTAAACTGTTAATAATTATTTATTCCCTAGAATAAATGAGTTTCAGACTTCTTTCTGAAGCTAGGTTCTGGAAAAGGGAAGGGAGAGGTATTAATCAAGCAATTACATGAGTCCTAAAGAAGGGGGTGGTGACAACAAGCATATGTATAGTTTTGGGGAATATGGGGAGATATAAACCTGTCATGTCACAAAGTCTGTCCCATACACATACATCAGAATATGTCCCTCTAACATCATCACATAATGGCTTGATGTCCCAGAGGGGGAAAAATTAGTATTTATTGGAAAAGTGCTTAAATAAAAAACATACAATTAAATCAGTTACATAAATTATGAAACATAAGTCATGATAATTTTTTCTCCTTAATAAGTAAAGCAAAACCAAGCAAACAGCTTTATGAAGAGGCCCATTATCAGCGACTAAAACTCCCAATCAGGCCAATCGTCCAAAGACGAATAAAAGATGGTGGACCACCCCTGACAGCCCACAGCTGCCTGTGAGAAACACTGCGTCCTGCTTTTCACTACACGGCGTCACCTCCTCCTAATGTGTGACCATCATCTTGCATCGTTAAAAGCTTTGTTACCTTTATTTTTATTTGATTCTTATAACAACAGTTTATTAGATTCTCTCCCTCCTACATCCAACCAGACCCAAGCCAACTGATTCTTTTTTTTTTTATTATGTTAGTCACCATACAGTACATCCCCGGATTCCAATGCAAAGTTCGATGCTTCATTAGTTGCGTATAACACCCAGTGCACCATGCAATACATGCCCTCCTTACTACCCATCACCAGTCTATCCCATTCCCCCACCTCCCTCCCCTCTGAAGTCTTCAGTTTGTTTCTCATAGTCCATAGTCTCTCATGTTTCATTCTCCCTTCTGATTNCACATCCTCTCCAACAATTGTTGTTTCTTGCCTTGTCTATTTTTGCCATTCTAACTGGCGTAAGGTGGTATCTCAGTGTGGTTTTGATTTGAATTTCCCTGATGCAAGCCAGCTGATTCTTAATTCAAAATATTTCTTGCATCTTTCTCATCATGTCATTTTTAGGGCCTCCTTCTGAGTTTGAGACCTTTACCCTCTCATGCCCAGATTCCTGCGGTCGTCTCCCATAATCCTGCCTCCAAGAGGATACATTGTTGTGAAACAGCTTCCAAATCTCAGAGGTATAACACTACAAAGGTTTACTTCTCCTTCATAACATAGTTTAATGTAGGGTATGGGTTGGGAGGGCAGGGTAGAAAATGTTCCATGCAGTCCTTCAGAGACCCACGTTCCGTATAGCTATGGCTCCACTATCCCTCCAAGCATAAAGATATAGGTACATTTCAAATAAAAGAATGGAAAAGTAAACCTTACATAAATAGTGCAAGGAAATAATAACAAGCCAAAATCAACAAGGAAAATTAATAAAAGTAAAATTTAGTGCTTTAAAAAGACAAGTAAAATTGTTAAAGTTATAGCCACAGTGCTTAAAGAAAAAAGAGAGAGAGAAGAGGGATCACCAGTATCGATAATGAAAGAATTAATATTATTTTAGTTCCACAAGCATCAAGGATGATAAAGGAATAGTAGGAACAACCTTATGCCAATAAATTCAATAATTTAGATGAAATGGATAACTACCTTAAAGAAAATAAAAAGCTTACCAAAACTCCCACAAGATGAAACAGAAGCTTTCAAAAAGTACTATGAAACATTAATAAACAACATAAATATAATGATAAATATAGTGTTACAATAATTATAAGCATAAAATCTGAATAGTCCTGTATCTATTAAAATTTTTAATTATCAGAAACAAATTCCGTATAGCTACATCTCTGGGGGTTAAAATCTCTAATTGAATAGAATGAACATACCAACTAAACCACAGAGCTTTCTAAATATGTCTAAGCTTCAAATGGTACAGAGAAAAATTATTTATCAGTGCATCTAATCACAAAGGCCTGGACAGTTTTATTGGCAAATTCTATCAAACATTTGAGGAAGAAATAACAACACTTACACAAACTATTTAAGAAAATAGAGGAAGTGGGAATACTTTCCAAGTTGTTTTATGAGGCTACCAAGTCTTGAAGTTTATTCATTTTTAAGTAATCTCTGTGCCCAACGTAGGGTTCCAACTCATGACCCTGAGATCAAGTCACATTCTCTTCTGACAGTGCCAGCCAGATGCCCCGAGGAGCCCGAAATCTTGGTATCAAATTTGACAGGGTTTGGAAGAGAAAGAAAGAAAGAAGGAAGGAAAGAAGGGAAGAGGAAAGGAAAAAGGAAGGGATGGAGAACCATAAAGAAAAAGAAAGAAATTACAGTGAATATTCCTCATGTACATAGAACACAAAATTCTTGAACAAAATATTGGTAAACCAAATCATGAAATATATATAAAGGGTGATGATGACCAGGTGAGATTTATCTCAAGAATGCAAGAACCGAGGGAAACTATAAACATAAAACAGGTGAGCAAATTAAAATCATACAAAGGATGGTAATCTTTTAATCTCAATATTTACCCTTTTATTTACTTGCTTCTTGGCCCTTCTAGTTTGTTCAATGGTAATGCATGCATCAGACACAGGATTCAAGACATGGATATGGGTATATTGACAAAACCCCCCTCTCCTGTCTGTCCCCTAATTCCCAGCTCCAAGTGCTAGAGTTCACCTGCCGGGCCAGATGTGATTACCAGATAAGAATTCTTCCCTCACTTCCCCCCCGCCCTTTACTCTTTATCCCAGACACTATTCCATATCAGTTTATAGAGTTCTAGCTCATTCTTTTTCATCTCCTGCATAATATCCATTGTACAGAGAAAACTTTTTTTTTTAATGAAAGGTAAATTTTTTTTTTTTAATGAAAGGTAACTATTACTGGAGAGAAAAGTGTATACAAGAAAGTCTAGATTTTTCTTCCTCATGCACTACTTCTGTAATAAAGTTTCAGATATCAACTTTGAAGATATTTACAAGGATAAATTTTTCTTAACACATGACCATTTACTGAGTGATGGACTTTTTTTTTCAGCAATTCCTGAACGTACTACACCCCTGCCAGAACATTTATTATCAAAATGTTTATCTTTACTGTTGTGATAGGTAAAAAATAGTTTCTCACTGTCATCTTAATAACTACTCCTCTTATGAGGGAGTTGAGTTTTTAAAGAATGCTATGAAATAATATCAATAAATAATATGACTATAATAATAAATGTAGCATTATAATAATTATACACAAAAATATGTTTTTAAATATAATGATAATAAAAATAACAAACAAACACTGCTTGGCTTACAAAGCACATAGTCAGTCAGATGAAGCCACTGCATGCTGCTCTCTGGTTGAATTTTCCCATTTCTTCTTTCAAAAGTATTTGCTGCCTAAATGTAATATTTATCATTCCCAGGTATTTTTTTTCATTTTATTTATTTATTTTAAAGATTTATGTATTTATTTGATAGAAAGAAAGTGCAAGTGGGGGAGGGGCAGAGGGTGAGGGAGAGAAAGAATCCTAAGCAGACTCCCTACTGAGCCCAAAGCCCAATACGGGCTCAATCTGATACCCGGAGATTGTGACCTGAGCCAAAACCAAGAGGTGGAGTCTTAACCAACTGACGCACCCAGGCACCCCCCTTTTTTTTCATTTTAAAATGCAGTATAGTTGACATAATATTGTACTAGTTTCAGGTGTGCAACCTAGCGATTTGACAATTATGTACATTGTGAAATGCTCACCACAGTAGTGTAGTTACCATCAGACACCCTAGAAAGTTATTACAGTATTGTTGACTATATAATATCATGTGCTTTTTGCTGTACTTTTCATCCCTGGGACTTATTTATAACTGGAAGTTTGTACCTCTTAATTCCCTTCGCATACGTTGCCTATTTCCCCACTCCCACTCCCTCCAAGAACCTCCAATTTGCCCTTTGTATTTATGAGTTTGTTGCTACTATGTTGTTGTTGTTGTTTGTTCATTTGCTTTGTTTTTTAGGGGTCACATATAAGTGAACCCATATGGTGTCTGTCTTTCTCTGTCTGACTTATTTCACTTAGCATAATACCTTCTAGGTACATCCATGTGGCTGCACTTGGTAAGATTTCATTCTTCTTGATGGCTGTCATATTCCAGCATGTATATACACCACATCTTTATCCATTCATCTACGGATGGATGTGGGCTGCTTCCATCTCTTGGTTATTGTAAATAATGCTGCAGTAAACCTAGGGGTGCATGTATCTCTTTGAATTAGTGTTTTCATTTTATTAAGATAAATACCTCAAAGTAGAATTCCTGGATCATATAGTCCTTCTATTTTTAGTTTTTTGAGGACCCTCCGCACTGTTTTCCATAGTGGCTGCACCAATTTACAACACACCTATGTATTCCCAAACTGTATGTTTGTGTGTATAATTGGTTTGCGTGTTTTAAAACTTCATGTAAGTAATGTCATCTGCATGTATTCCTCTGCACTGTGCCTTTTATCCTCAACCTTATTTTGTGACAATATATTCATGATACATATTAGCTCAAATGTATTCATTTACCTTCCTGCTTACTGCTCCATTGAATAACTAATCACAATGGGGACGTTTACTATGGACGTCCACTTAGGTTTTTTCAAACTGTTGCTCTTTCAGACAATGTTATCATGATCATTCTTGTAAATGTCTCTTCATCAACACAAGTAGGCATATATCTGGGAGTAGATACGCCTTAAGGATTGGACATCTTCAACGTTACTACGTATCGTGAAATTGCTTTTGAAATTGATTGTCCCGATCTATACTCTCATCAGCAGTACAGAAGACTTCCTGTTGTTTCACATCCTTGGAAAACCTTGGTATTAAGATATACTCACTTTTTGCCAATATTATAAATTTGAAATAGAATTTCATTGTCGTTTTTAATTTGCATTTTCCTGATTACAGATGGGAATAAACATCTTTATGTAGAAGTATTTGCATTTTTCTCTTATGTAAATGGCCTGTTTGTGGTAGCTATTAGGCTGTTAGCTTTTCTATTAGGTTGTTGTTTTTGTCTTATTTTTAATTGCTTTGTAGGAGGATTTTAAAAAATTTTTTAGGAAATTAGCTATCTTTGCTGTCATTTTTATCACAAATAATTTTTCTAGATTTTCATTTTCTTTTCTTTCAATTTGCAGTAAATCTGATTTATCTGTCCTTATAGTAAATTTTATTTTTTAAAACAAAGTAAGTGTATATATACATATATTCATATAAATATAATTTTCTATAAATGCATAAATGTGACCACAGATAAGAATTTGTGTGTGTGCATTTTTTTTCCTGTTTTGTTTGGCTTTCTCCTCATTCTGTTCTACTTTTCCTCTCATGTCAATCTCTTTCTTTTCCCTGCAAACTAAGTCATATTAAAGACTTTATACTCATCTATATTTTTTACTGTATTCAAATAATATATTTACATTTACGTTTGTATACATACTACACAGAATATTTTAATTTTTGTCATTATTTGATTTATAAACATAGGATTAAGCTATTATAATCCTTTTTTCCTTATTATATTTTCACTTAACAATACTTTGTGAAAACCTAAGTGATTTTATATAGTTCTAATTTAATGGCTCTGAAATTGTCTCGCATCAGGAAAAATTTTACAAAGCAAAAGCCAAAATACCCAAACTTTCAGGGACCTAAAAAAGATAATTGTACTTGATTGAGATTTTAATATATTTTGGACACTTACTTATATGTAGGAATTTTAAAATGACGTTAAGAGGTGTATCTTTCCCCATAAAAATGTTGTTGTTGTTGTAAAACTATATACATATCAAGGCACAGAATGTATGTATGTATGGAAGGAAGTATATTCGGTTCTGTTCCTGGCTCAGTAGTAGACCCTTGTGTGGACTTGGGGGAATAATTTACTTCTCTGGCCTCCAGTCATTTCACCTGTAAAATGAAGGATAGAATTAGAATATAGGCTGTGTTCCTGATGAAGTCATGTAAGTCACTCGTCAATTCAAGACTAATGCAAGGTTTGCCAAGGCCTTACATTCACCAGCTGACGCGGTGCCACCATGTGGTGGTAGAGTAAATGCAGTTTAAAATGCATGGTGTCATCAGCTTTCAAATTATGATTCTTCACCGTTTTTTAATTTGAGGAATTAACAGTATTTCCAATCTTGTACATAAATTGGGACTTTATTAACATGCTTATTTTGCACCATTTCAAGTTTGCATAAAATGCGACCACACTCCGTAATCAGAGTAATTTTGACCTCTACCACTGTTTCTATACCATGTAGTGGTAGTCAATCACATGAGAAAATGGGGAAAAATGCAATAATCAGAGAAAATTATTCACTGTGAAAGTGTATTTTAAATAAAAATATAAGCGGCTTTATTGGCTGAATGGCTAGAAAATCTTCAAAATGCCTGTAGTCCCTAGAATCATGAGATGGGGGGAACCAGAGAAACTAGGGACAGAGTTAGTTACGAAGGTACAAGGTAGTGTATTAGAATTCTGTATTATTTTTTTAGTCTTCAATATTTAGTCCCAATATTTGGGACATATACTAAGCAGTAATGAGATGGTAGAGAGCTTCAAAGTATTAAGTCAATTTTTATTATTTAATCCAGTGTTTATAAATCTATTATTATTTATGAAAATAATTGTGTCAACTCTTCTGGTTTTAGGTATTTTATTTCTTTTTGATTTTAAGTTAGTTTTAAATTTTAGAACAGTTTTAGATTCACAGAAAACTTGCAAATATAAGACAAGAGATTTCCAGTGTACTCTGTACACGGAGAGAGAGAATCCCAAGCCGGCTCCATGCTCAGCGTGAGCCTGACACACTACTCGATCTCACAACCCTGAGGCCACGACCCCGACATCACAACCTGAGCCAAAATCAAGAGTGGGCCCTTCACCAACTGAACCACCCAAGCACCTGAAGACCTTAACAGTTTTGAAGAGTAGTGGCCAGGTATTTTGTAAACTGTTTCTCAATTTGTGTTTGATGTTTTTCTCATGATTAGACTGAGGTAATAGTTTTTTTGAGAGGAAGAGCACAGGCACAAAGTGCCATCACATCACATCAAAGGTACATACTATCCACATGACTTCGCTGTTGATCTCAGCCTTGATCACCAGGCCAAGGTGGTTTTTGCCAGGTTTCTCCGCTTTTTCTTTTCTCTCTATACACTACTCTTTGGAAGGAAGTGACAATGCAAAGCCCACACTTAAGGGGTCAGGAGTTATACTTAACCTCTTTAAGTAGGAATTATGCACATAAAGTATTGGGAATTCTTTTTTTTTTTTTAAGATTTTATTTATTTATTCGACAGAGATAGAGACAGCCAGCGAGAGAGGGAACACAAGCAGGGGGAGTGGGAGAGGAAGAAGCAGGCTCATAGCGGAAGAGCCTGATGTAGGGCTCGATCCCAGAACGCCGGCATCACGCCCTGAGCCAAAGGCAGACGCTTAACCGCTGTGCCACCCAGGCGCCCCTGGGAATTCTTCTATATGAGATAATTGTCTCTTTTCCCTCATTTGTTTATTTATAAGTCATTTATTTATATCATATGGACTCGGATACTTATTTTATACTTTTGGTTATATTCCCTTACTTTGTTATTTATCCTGATGCTCAAATTGTTCTAGTTTTGGCCATTAGGAGTTCCTTCGGGTTGGCTTCTGCATCCCTTTTAATCCTTCCTTTTGTTTTGGGAAAAACTTTCTTGTTTTCTGGTTCTACTAGGTGCTCCAAGCTCATCTTGCATATTTCCTGCCCCAGCTTCAGAATCCGCCATAGCTCCAAGGAGCTCTGATTCCTTTCACTGGAGAAGGGTATCAGAAACCAAGATCTGGCCACTAGGTGTGATTTTCGTTAACTTTGAATCTTTCCTCTGTAGGTTTTGCATCAATGTTTTCCTCTCCATGCCTTAATCATCTCCAAGTTGAGACGATTTCTAAAGAGCTTTGAAAATTGAAGGAATGGTTTGGTTAACAAAATTTGCTTCACTCTTGTTAACTATTGTTTTTGATTATTGCCACTGTTAACATGACTCCATTACTATTTGTCAAGTTTGTCGCTCTCAGATAGGAATTCAGGATAAAAGCTTTTTGGAGGGAAATTATAAATTATGTATACACTTTTTCTCACTACCTTACTTTTCACTAAACCAGCAGCCAACAAATATGTTTCCGTAGTGAATAAACAGAGCTACGTGTATATATGCATACAGGTGTTTCCCTTTAGGCTTCTTATTGGATCACATTTCTAGAAGAAATATGCCAAAATTACTAGACTGTGATTCACTTGAAAGCACCACCTGTGTGTTCTCTCCGTCATCTTTACATTTTCAGGGCTTAGCTTTTACTTGACACAATCCAGGGGTTTCCTAAACCTTTGCTGAATAAATTGCAGAAACTCCTAGAACCCGGTGAAACTCACCATCAATAATTGAAATGTGTCTAAGGTTTTGGGGGGTTTTCTGTGGGGTTTTGTGTGTGGGTTTTTTACTTTTTGTTTTTGTTGTTCTTTCTTGCTTGCTTTTGTTTGGATGGGCTTTAGTGCCACTAAGGAATAGTGGTCCTTCAATTTTTTGGTGGAAACTATTTTGTCCCCACTTTTAATGTTTCATCATGAGCCATGGTAAATTAATCAGGTTTAGGCTTCTTTTCCACTTGTGAAATAAAGCCCAAACTGTTCAGTTAAGAGAAAACACTTGCCCATAGAAAGCCTATAAAACCGGAGTGTGTTTTTCCTTGATTCACAGTAAAACATGAACTCTTTATTTGAGCTCTCTATTACGTGGAAAAGCATTTCTATGTATCGTGTTGAATAAGCTATTCTTCCACTGGATGGTATTGAATTTAATTAGAAGAAAATATCTTCGTGAAAATAAGGCTTTAATGATATACTGTTTCATTTTCAGACCATAAGTCATCATATCCTCTAAATGGTGGGATAATGATGCCGAAACAAAACCCCATAGAAGAAAAAGCATTCATTTAGTGTTCAGCCTTTCTGCAGGAAACATGTGCATTTTTATTCTTTATCGTTCTTATATTCTTACTTCCAATTTCCCATTTAAAAGCTGGTTCTCTTGTATGTTTTATTTTAATTCTACTCTAGATTCAGTACAATTTTTGTGAAATGAAATTCATTTAAATACAATTCAGGAACCAAGCAGTCTTGAATGGAAGTATTTGAGACAGCACTCATGGCTTCAATATAAACAGCTCTACCTCCATCCATTCATTTATTCATCCACTTATCAAAACTGCTATGTGTTCATTGCTGTCACAGTGCTGGGGACACAGGGAAGGGAAAGACAAATTCATGCTTTCGGGGAATAGCAGAGGAGAAATAAAAAGAAACTGAATAATGCAGCAGGATGGTCCTGACTAAGCAACGGCGAACAGAAGACCAGGATTTGGCTTGACGTCTGGTTATGCAAGAGCTTATATAAGGTAGCCTGTGAGGAGAACGAGCTATGTACAGGTACACAACCAATGGGCTGGATAAGAACTGGGACTACCTGGAGTCTTGTCCCTGGCCCCAAGCTTTTTTATGTTTTCCTTTTTAAATAATAATTAACATTGATCAAGTGTTTGCCTGAGCCTGGACACTGTTCTGGGGGCTTTGTCTTGAATTCCTTTTTCACAAAAGCCCATCCCACAACGAATACCCTGAGACAGACTGTGGTCTGGAGCAGGAGCTGTAACTCTCGTTTCTATTCTGAGGAGGATGAATTTAACTAAGATCACACAGGGCCAAGTGTCATAACCAGGATGTAAGTCCACACAGTGTGCTCCAGAGACCCCTTCCACTGTGATGGTTATCCGCGCTCCCTGTGGAGTCTTGAGGATAAAGGAGCAGTAGCAGAGGCTGAAGGAGCTGTTTTTCTGAAGGGTTCCAGGAGACAAACAGAAATAGTGAAAAGGGGAGTAGTGGGGGGAGCAAACAGAACTTCAGAGGTCCTTCTAGTGGCAAAAGTTGACCTAAAGTCTGGGAGAGAGAACCCAGCTTCCTTGAGACTAATGGAGTCAAGAGCCGTGAAAAGTAGTCATCACAACACGGACACCATCGTTCTCATGTGGGACGCCAGCTGTGCTGAGACATCCACTGTCACTTAAGAAGCCAAAGACAAGGATGACGAGGAGAGGTGTTGGGGAATAGAGGGATGGGTGGAGTGGAGCAAGAGAAGAAGTGTAACCTAGAGACTTCGTGGGGACTGTTTGTGAAGCTGGACGTGATACAACTGAAAGGCTGTTGCGATGCCAAGGACACTTCGGTGGCCAATGAAAACTGTCAAATCTGCTTTGTTTCTTGCTGTTTGTTTTCCCAAGCAGTGCATATTACATCCCTGAACCTTACTCTGCTTGCTAGGCAGAGCTAGATTATAAAAGATTTATGTTTTCTACCTCATTGGGTGTGGGGTGAATGTTTTTGGATTTGTATTACTTTTTGGAGCAGGAAAAAAAAAGATGTTTTTCCTTATAATTTGATAGAACTGGGTGAACTTCTAAGAAATAATAGTGCTGTCCTCTAAATGCATTACTACTAATAAAGTTTTATAATAGTAATTATGCTTTCATAATATTACTGTCAGAAATTTAATTGATCTTTACCGTGTAGTCTAGTCCTAAGAACAAAGAATCGTACATGTGGACCAAATATCCCCCCCCCCCAGTGTCTTTAACTTTAGGGGAGAGATGAGGAAATTATATTCAGCTCATTCAAGATGAAGCGAATTCTCAAAGATGAGCAGATGCATTGCTTGGAATGATTGATGGCCTTTCCTGAGACTGGCAAGTGCGGAAAACAAGATTTTGTGATCATGTTTCTGCCAGAGGTCCCAGCCCAGTTCTCTTCCGATCTCTGGCCTCCATCCATCTTAGAATACCCCCATTGGTAGAGGGAAAAAATGGGATGAGTTTTCCTGTGGATGGGGTAAAATGGTTTGGTTTTACCATTACCTAATAATACAAATTGTTAAAAAGAAAAAAACAAATTAAGACTTTCTCCAAATACCTCATCAAAATGTCCCTGCCTTGGGAAATGTTGTTCCAAAGTGACCGTTTCAAAGAGTCTGAAATCACAACAGCTGTATCACTGTGGCTGCCTCAAAATGGCTATACCAGAATGACTATGAGAACAACCTCAAGAAAATGTCATGAGAGATGCTCTCTCTACACTCCTAGGCATAATGGAACCAAGATCTCATAATATATTCCTCTCCGGCCCTACGGACCCTTGAGGCTTTGAAATATCTGTATTAAAAGTATCAATGAGGCACCTGGGTTGCTCAGTTGGTTAAACATCTGACTCTTGGTTTTAGCTCAGGTCATGATCTCAGGGTCATGAGATAAAGCCCTGTGTCAGGCTCTTCGCTCAGGGAAGAGTGTCCTTGAGTTTCTCTCTCCCTTTCTCTATGCCCCTCCTTGCTGCTTGCTCATTCTCTCTCTCTCTCTCTCTCAAATAAATAAATCTTTAAAAAAATTTTTTTTAAAGTATCACATAACCTAGGTGTCAGGGAAAAAGTAAGCATAGGGTTTTAGAGGAGAGACCCTCCAGAAGGGGAAGGCTTCCAGAAGGGGAAGGAAGTGGTCTGGGAGTGTGTTGGAGGAGGGGCAAGAGGGAAGAAAAAGGTATTCCAGGTAGAAGGGACACAAGAACATAGACACAGGGATAAGAATCTGCATGGATGATTGCCACAACCTATAGGAATTTTAAGTTGCTCATGCTCCAGCCTTCATTGAGCACCTACTGTGTGCTTCGCCATGTTGTCCCCATCATTTTGGAAAGGACATAGTTGATCTAGTAAATCACACAATCTTTTTTCTTTCCTCAACCACAACAAAATATATATGGTTCCTAAACCAATTTAAAAAATCTAGATTGATTTTAGTGCTCTGTGGTTTCCCTCAAATTTGTTCTGCTTAATTTTTAAACCACCTTAATCTGAATTAAATAATTCAGAAAAAGTAATTTTTTTCTATTTGTATTTCTTAAATCACCTTAATCTGAATTAAATACAATAAACTACTTGGTTTATTTTGAAAAACACAATTAAGTTAGAAATACAAATACAAAAAAATTGCTGACTGATGAAGTTATTAAGCATTCATTTCATATGCCTTAACTTCTGAAAATACCAGCTAATTATACAATTTTAATAATAATGGTTTGTACTCTATGGAATAGAAAAGTATGCTGAAACATTTTAAATACTATATGTTAATCATCTTAAAAAATGAATCTTATGTGTGGATTAAGTACAGATTATTATTCTGTAACATTACTATTAACCTGAATGTTCCCATGGCAACAAGAGACATCTAACAACATAAAAAAATAACTTTTAATATTTAATTCACAATTCATAAATAAAAACATATTTGTAGTCCTATGAAAGTTACACATTAATACCATCTATCAGGGATTCAGAAATCACCCTAGGAATCATATTTTCAACAATTTTATGTTGACATTTTGTAATTAACTTCCTAAGATTTTATTTTTATTTATATTTTAGAAAGAGAGGGAGAGAGAGAGAGAGAACACATGAGCGTGGGGAAGAGCAGAGGGAGAGAAAGAATCTCGACTCCCTGCTAAGGTGGGAGCAGAGGCAGGGCTCCTTCTGACAACCCTGAGATCATGACCTGAACTGAAATAAAGAGTTGACGCTTAACTGACTGAGCCACTCAGGCACCCCTAATTTCTGATTATAATATTAATATATGCTTTCTTTTAAAAATTGAAAACATGGATCAAAAGAATTAAAGAAACTCCAAGAAGAGAACCATTAATACTTGTTTATGTTGTTTTAATTTTAAAAATTTTAGATCAGATCATAAATTTGGTTTTGTAACCTGTTTTACTTCTTTCCATGTCATTAACTACTTTTTAAATTTGTTTTGTAGGAGGTGCTTCGGTGGCTCGGTCAGTTAGGCAGTCAACTCTTAATTTCGGATCAGGTCATGATCTCAAGGTCATGGGATGGAGCCCTGCGTTGGGCTCCACACTTGGTGGGGAGTCTGCTTGGGATTCTCTCTCTCCCTCTCCCTCTGCCCCTCCCCTCACACACACTCTCTCTCTCATAAATAAATAAATCTTTTTTAAAAAAATAAAATACATTTGTTTTGTAGGTTGTAGATTTGTGATAGTCTCTACAATGTAACCACATACTTCGTGTTTAAGTGATTTTTTTTTAGTCTTGTCCACACTATAACACTTGTAATTGTGAAGTGCTACTCCATCTTATCAAAAAGTAATGACTAAAATGGTGTTAAATTTCTTTATGTCCTTTTTTACTGATTTTACCAGGTGCTTTCTAAAAGCACTCAAAATTGATTGAGGATGTTTCAGACTAATTAGCCCTCACCAAACACATTTTTTGTGTGTGTCTAAAATAGAGTAATTGAGCTCTTGTAGGAACTCAATTATAAGACAACTAATTTCTAAAAGAGAATGGGGGGGGCAGTTGTCTTATATTTGGGCATTTATAATAATTTCCCAGGAAGTGGGAATTATAGCGTGACATTTTAAATATTGTTTACTACTTTGGCACATGAGGAAAAAATGATAGCCAGAAAATGCCCTGCACAGAGACATTATTCATTTAAATACATCCATAATTCCATTATTTTACCTTTGAAATAGTATCAAGTAGCAGATGCTATCTACATAGGATAGATATAGTACAGGGACCATAAAATCTGACAAACCCAATTTACTAGAATATATCTTCATGGTCAGACAGGCAAACGCTGACATTGCCTTTGGTTGCAAGTAGCAGCAAGGAAGAGAAATGTGTAATAGGTTAGAGAAGGCCTCAGATCAAGAGGAGCATGCAGCTGAAGACCAGAAACTTTGGAGATCAAGATTACCAAAGATTGGGGGAAATCTAGGAAGTTCGCTTCTCTGAAATGAAGTCTCATTTCAACGTGTCTCTGCCATCTGATTCGTGCTTCTTTCTCTGCCAAGTTGCCTTCTCTGCCCCTCAGCCCACAGGGTGAAAGAAGATGGATGACGCCTGCGGCCCCAAGACTCACAGAAGATATAGTCAGGTCCCAGTGAGGAGTAATGGATGCTCTCTCAGTCCCATTCATAAGGTGCTATGAACTGAATGCTTGTGTCCCCCTCCAAATTCAAATGTTGCAATGCTAATTCCTAATGTGATAGTATTTGGAGGTGAGGGCTTTAGGAGATAATTAGGTCATGAGAGTGAAGCCCACCTGTGGGGATTAGTGCCCTTAAAAGAAGAGTGCTAGAGGCTCGCCTCCTCTCTGCTCTTCACCACATATGGATACAGGGAGAAGACAACCATTGCAAATCAGGAAGTGGGCTCTCACCAGACACTGGACCTTCTGGCGCCTTGATCTTGGACTTCTCAGGCTCCACAACAGAATGGAATAAATATTCGTTGTTTAAGCCACCTAGCCTATGGTATTTTATTATACCAGGCCAAACTAAGACACCAGAGAATTGTCCCAGCATGGCTCAGCCACCCAGCCCTGTGTCCACCCAAATACCTAGGTGCTCTGAATCCCCCCAATGACTAAGACAGGGGCCAGCTGATGCTGGTAATTTTGTGCATTGGAATCAGGTAGCTGAATGATATGGTCTGAATTCATACAAAGTATGCTTTTCTTTGTACTCATTTTTTTTCTTCTTTGTGAATTATATTAATAGTACATGAATACATTTTTCTCATATCGGATGTGTAAAACATCCACACCTTATTCTTTGGGGAATCTTACTATAAGTATTGCTCTGCAATTTGTTTTTGTTTTGTCACTTAACAATGTGTTTTGTATGTTAAAGTTATCTATTTTCAATGGATTAATTTTTAAAGTTATATTAGTAATACATGAATGCATTTTTATTGTAAAAAAATCTAGTAATACAGCTCATACAGATGAAAACATCAAAGTTCTCTTTCACACAACTGAATTTTCTTTTTTTTTTTTTTTACTTACTAAGATCATGGTTTACATATATGGCTCTGCAACTTGATTTAATGCATAAATATATACTCATTATTGAAAAAACATCACTTAACAAAATTTTATTTAAAAATACATATGCAAAGTAAAAAAAATAAAAGGAATCTCCTTTTAACAGCCTCCTCCTAAAATAACCCAACTTGCTTTCTCAAAATTTCCATTAACAGTGTGTTCCTTAGGGGTGCCTGGGTGGCTCAGTCAGTTAAGAGTCTGCCTTTGGCTCAGGTCATGATCCCAGAGTCTTGGGATCAAGTTCTGCATCGGGCTCCCTGCTCAGCAGTGAGTCTGTTTCTCTCTCCCTCTTCTCCTCTGCCCACTTGGGCTCTCTCTCTCTCTTTGTCTCTCTCTCTCTAATAAATAAAGAAAATCTTTATAAAAAAAACCCAATGTGTTACATACAGTTCTGGATTCTTTTCTATGTACTTACACTTACACATTTATATAAAAATATATAATCTGGGGTTATTTCTTTTAACATAATTAGGATCCAAATATAACAATTAAACAGAACTTTACTCTTTTAAAGTTGCTCATATGCGTTGCGCATGGTTCCACTCACTATATATGGACAACTTATTAAGCTCTGCATCGCATTTCATCGTATAGAGATATCATAATTGAAATATTCCTCTATTGGTGGATATTTATTGTTTTCAATTTTTTACTATGAAAATAGTATGATGAATATATTTGTACATATTTCTTCATGCTTATATGAGGTTATTTCTTCTATATCAAAAAAGAAAACAAATATTACAAATGGGTCCTCAAGAAAAAGCTGTAATAACTCCATTCCCACCAATAGTGTGTGAGAATGTCCATTTCCATACCACCTAGCCAAACTTGGATATCAACAATTCTTTTTAATTTTTGCCAATTTGAAGAATAAAAAACATAGTCGTTTTCATGTTATAATTTTTGTTTCCTGAATTATTCGTAAGAATGGGCATCTCTTTATGTGTTTGTTAGTCAGTTATATTTCCTCTTTAAATTGTCTATACATAGGAAGCCTGGGTGCCTCAGTCAGTTAAGCATCTGCCTTCAGCTCAGGTTATGATCTCAGGATCCTGCGATCGAGTTCCCTATCAGGATCTCTGCTCAGCAGGGAGTCTGCTTCTCCCTCTCTCTTTCCCCTCACCCCCATTCATTCTCTCTTTTTCTCTCTCTCAAATAAATAAATAAAATCTTTTTAAAAAGTGTCTATTCATGTATGTTCTTTTCTTTTCCCTTGGAGTTTTTGCCCTATTTTTAAAAAATCATTTGCAGAAACTACTTAATCATTTGGCATTGTATACTTTGCAAGTATTTCCCCAATTTAACTTTGTTCATGGCATTTTTATCATATGAAAATATAATTTTTTAAGCAGTCAACTCTGTTAGTTTTTTTCTTTATGGTTTCCAGACATTGTATATTGTTTAGGAAGTCTTTACCACACCAACACCATAAAAATTCTCTAATTTACAAATATATTGATATATCTTTTTAAAGATTTAACTTTTAAAACAATCTGGAATTATTTGTGTATCTCTATGCTATAAGTTGGGAGCTAAATCTATTTTTTTCTACATGCATAGCCAATTGCCTTATTAATTGTGGAATTGATTAATATTTACCCGCTGATGTGAAAATCTACCCATCTTGTAAATTAAATTCTTACACATAATTAGTTTTTTTCCAAATCTTATTTCCTACTTATTCTTTTATATTCTATTCACAATGCTACACTATTTCAGTTATATAACTTTATGTTGTGATATTCAATTGTTCTTCTTTTTTTCAACTTTTCCTGATTTTTTTATACATTTTCTTTTTCAGATGAACTTCAGTATTTTCCAATCAATTTCTTTCCTTGGGCATCTTTTTGGATGCTTTCCAATTTTCTTATACTTTCCTGCAGGAATTTTTAAAGGAATTGTATTGAATATGGAGCTAAATATAGAAAAGTTCCTATAGAAGGATTGGAAAAACTCACCTATAAAACCATCTGGGACTTGTGCCTTTTTAAGACTGATCTTTGACTCCTTTCAGTCTCTTCCAAGGTTATTGGTCTATCCAGGTTTTTTATTCAGTCAAATACAACAATTTGCATTTTCTAGAAAATCTTCCCTTTCATCTAGATTTCATTTTTTTATATGAAACAGTTTACTTATTTTTAATGTTGGTAATTTTGTCTTTTCACTTTTTTCTTAATCATAGATGACAAAGTTTTGTTGACTAGTATCTAGGCAGCTGGCTAAGGTGTCCTCTGAATTGTATTATTTTGCTTCCCCAACTAGCTCCTTCTCCAAAAGGGAGTCTTATTTGTGTTCTATGTGAAGTTGGCAGGGCATTCTGACTGCCACATTTCATTCTAGACAGGAAGAAATCAGGAGGGCTGGCAACCTCTCCTATCCTGTTGCCAACATTTGAAGTGGATTCCATTAGTGTCTTTAGATAGATGCTCTTTTTTCTTCTCTCTGTATCTGTGATGGAGTTCCAGAGGAGTCCCCCCAGGTCTGCCCAGCTTTTCCAAGGCAGGGTAATTCTCAGAGAAGCCCTCATTTTCCTGTAACAGATTATTCGCCCTCCAGAGAGGGTTTTTCTGACTTTATCCAGGGGCAAACACTGCTAATCCCTGCCACTCAGAATAAGTGGGAAGGGAGAGAGGGAGAAGGTGCCCAACTGGCCTAGCTATTTCA
Organism: Ailuropoda melanoleuca; assembly: GCF_002007445.2. Taxonomy (NCBI): domain Eukaryota; kingdom Metazoa; phylum Chordata; class Mammalia; order Carnivora; family Ursidae; genus Ailuropoda; species Ailuropoda melanoleuca. The sequence continues at coordinate 76,890,354 of NC_048227.1, forward strand.
AGAATGTGTTGACTGTGAGCTTGGAAAAAATCACTGAAATTCCTTCAACACTGTAAAATGTTCTCTTTTCCATGTTATAGCCTGAGGGTTTCTCTAACTTTGCTTCTTTATCAACCTGATTCCATTTTGTTTCTACTTATCTTCCTTGAAACTTTAATTTTCTGGGAATTTTTGCTCATTTTACATCATTGATAAAGTTTTGTTCTTGAGAAACAAACAAATAAAATAATTCCCATCACTTCCTTAAGCGATTAGAAGTGAGAGAGAATGTATACATGTGCGCTCTTCCACCATTTTTAATCCTACTCTCCTTTTAAATTTGTTTACAGTGAACTAAAGAAGATAGTCCAAAGAAGTAAATAACTCAATGAACAAAATAAGGACTGAATTAGGCACCTTTGTCACACTCTCATGCTACTCTGCATCTTCTGTATTGTTTCAATGGTTCAACCTGTGTTACATTTATTTAGGTCACTATTTGTGAAAACAAAAATGATGTCCCTCTAATGTGCTATTTGTATTCCTAGTGCACAAGCATTGCCTCAATCACAGTAAGCATTCCATAAATATTGGTTAACTGGATACATGAATAAATTATTGTACATACAAACTGAAGATGTAGAAATTCAGTAACAGGATCACTGGAGGATTTGGTGCAGATTTGCAAAGGTAAGGACAAGACTAAGACTAGGATCAGATGGATTTCTCCTGCACTGCTCTTTCCACTGACTTTCTCAGGCTGTTCGCTTCATTAATGCCTTTCTTCCAATCAGCATTTAGACAAAGACAAGTAAAAAGAAGTTTGACTTCAGTTGGCAATGGCAGAAATTGTCACCCTGTATAACAACTGACATAAACATTGTTTCTTAAATTAGCACTTTAGGACATCAGCCTGAATAGCTTCACCCCTTCATCCCTTGCTGTTGTATCCCTTATTAGAGTAATAAACTGAAACTCATATCACCTCTGATTATGTTGTAAACTTTATTAGCATTTCCAGCCTTTAGTGTATTTGCAAAGGAAACAGTGTTGTTTAGACTCTCTGTGTGGGTGTGTGGATTAGTACAGTAGGTGTGTGTGGGGGGCTTGTTTGTTTGTTATTTCAAAATTTAACATTTCTAATGTTAGGGAGAACTGTGAATTGGCAAGCCACTGGTTTCCTAGAATAAGATTGTTTCTTTCCAGAGAAAGGTAAAATGGTCCTTTTCTGTTTTGTTCCAGCAACATAATAACCATGGGTTTTTGAACCTAATAGCTAAATTGTAATGATCACAGAAGACCTTTCTAAAATACACTTTGATATTAATCCATTTGTTCACGAACATCTTACCATAGGTAAATACGTGTTATTGTTATCATTATTATTTTTTTTTTGCCAGTGATTGTGCTGCTTATAAGCCTAATATGTACGATAGGCCAGACTTAACAAAAATATTTGTTTGCTCTTGTTGTCTTATGTTTTTTACTTTCTTATAATGTAAACCATAGACTTAAATTTGTAAGTTAGATGTTCATGCTTAGATATTTTTTCTACAGATTAATATGAAAGTGATTATTATCACAATGATAATTAATGGATTATTACCATATCACATTATAAAGCCTACTGAGATGTTCATGAAAAGGATTATTATCTTATGAATAACATTTTAATTGAGATATATAGTAATTTCCTCTTATTATTATAAGAAATCCACAATGTTTTCAGGTTGCGGGTTCTGATAAAATGGAATATATGTATCTCATATTAAGTAAATAGTTGCCAATAAAATTTTAAAATTATTTTAAGAAGTGGCTTTCACCAGGGGTGTCTGGATGGTTCAGTCAGTTGAATGTCCAACTCTTGATTTCAGTTCAGGTCATGATCCCAGGGCCTGTGATTGAGCCCCACATCAGGCTCCACACTCAGCATAGAACCTGCTTGTCCTTCTCCCTTCACATTTGCCCCTCCACCCCTCTCTGCACACACACATGCACATGTGCGTTCTCTCTCTCTCAGTCTCAAATAAATAAATAAATCTTAAAAAAAATAAGAATTGGCTTTTACCAGTATCTATATAAAAAGATTTTATCTGAAAAATCAAACTTTTTTTTTTTTTAAAATAAGGTGTGTAATTCCAGTTTAACCAGAAAAACACTTCTACAGAAAACAGGATAACCTACTGCAATGTCTCAGGTCAGGCTCATTAGAGCAGTGTAACATCAGGAAATCATGAAATGTCTACAGATGGAAATAACCTTAAAAACTTTTAGTTCCGTTTTATATGTACAGCTGTTGTGGATTTGCTCCGTGATCCTTAAACATGAGAAAAAATAATACTTCGTAGTTTTTCCAAGTCAAATTTTGCTAGGCCTGTAGGATTATTGAAAATATATTCTTTATCACTTTGGAGTGTGGCCCCTTCCTTGATTCAGGGTCATACACAGACCAGGGAACACTGGGAGAGGTCTTCTGGCCTTCCATCAAGGTTCCTGTGATGGTAAATTTGTCAACTTTGCTAAGCTGTGGTGCCCAGCTGTTTGGTCAAGCACCAGTATAGATGTTGCTGTGAAAGTATTTTTAGGTGTGATTAATATATAAACGAGTAGTTTTGGTAAGCAGTTTATTGTCCACAACATGTGTGGGCTTCATCCAATTAGTTGAAAGCCATAAAAGCAAAAACCAAGGTTTCCCAAAGAAGCAGCAATGTGCCTGAAGGCTACAGCATAAAAATCCTACCTGAGTTTCTAGTCTGAAGACTTCAGACTCAAGACTACAGTATCGATCTTCCCAGAATTTCCAGGCTGTTAGCCTGCTCTACAAATTTCAAACTTACTTGTCCCTTAATAGATAGATAGATATTCTGTTTTTCTAGAGAACCCCACTTAATATTTGAATAATAAGCCCTTGAGTCATGTGATCTAGCCCCACAACAGGCTTTGCGCTCAGCTGGGAGTCTGCTTGAAGATTCTTTCCCTCTGCCCCTCCCCCACTCAAGTGAGAGTGCTCTCTCTCTCAAATAAATAAATAAATCTTAAAAAAAAAAAAATAAGCCCTTGAGATGTTCACTAACCGTGTGTTGCATTCAAAGTCACAACATTCTGCTTCTCGCGACACCCTCTTCCTCTATGCTGCTCTCAACCAATGTGATGCTTGCTTTGGTTCTCAAAGTACAGCCTATGGTCTTCAGTCCCAGGAATCCACATGCTGGCAAGTCAGAAGTCCTGCTACAACCCGGGCCATGGGGTGACAGATTACTGGTCTGTGCCGCATTGGGGTCTCATGACACCCCTCTGCTTTCTCAACATCTAGGAATCCAGCTCTGCCCCAGGGTTTAGTCATCCTCCCAACGGCTGCCTTCAGGTCCAAGTATTAGAAACCATCCTTTGCCACCCACCCCAGCTCCCACACCTTGAGCAAAACCAACTACTTCTCATCAAAGATCTAAATGACATCTATTTAAGAAGTCTTCTAAAACCCAGAAAAACCATTTATTTGTCCTTGGACAAGAAACTCCAAACACAAAAGCTTGATTTTCAGTACTAAGAAATTACCTTTTTATTCCTTTGATTATCGTACATCAGTGGAAATAGACAGGAACTAACGTCTCACTGAACTGTCTTGCTCTGTGTATTAGGAGCCAAGACCCAGAGAAGTTAAGTGGCTTCCTCAAGTTTCCCAGAACACTCATAAAAAGAATAAGATGCTATCCAATGCCATGTTCCTCCTCCTCCCACCTTTGCCTTCTCTCTGGCTGTGAGCAACTGCATATTTTTACATGAATTCATGGAGGTTACCTGTGTTGAAACTGCTTTGCTCCTTCAATTGAAATGGCAGGTTGGAATCTGATGCTTAAATGGATCATGGTCTCTGTGGCTATTGGCAGCCCCAGCTTCCTCCAGATAACTCAGCCACAGGCTTTGGAGGGAAGAGGGTTCCTTCTGAAATGAATAACTTAGTCCAAGCTTGAAATTCAGTGGGCACCATCAGGCATCAATGGTTAGAAAGTCCTACAGAGTGTAACTGCTTTTTTCCTCCTCTAGATGAGTAATCTTTCTGTGTGTGTATTTTTTGTTTTGTTTTGTTTTAAGTTCAGCAGCTCGGTGAAGGGGCAATGCAAAATGGAACTTTGGGCTGCAGCATTACAACTTGGGCTCTTCCCTATCGATCTCATGGGCTCATTATGTAAGTGCATTTCTTCTGCTGATACAGGAGCAAAAAAGGCTGACTTGTGACTTTTTTCCTATTGCACTCAGTTGTCCAAACATTCTCAGACATTCGACAGTACACGAGTAGCCAGCCATTTGGTCTTTCAGCCAAGAAGGCTGTGGCTGGGGTTGCTTGAGAAAATATCTGCTTTTGATCAAAATAAAATTTAAACTGTAAACCAATAGAGTTCATTGCCTATAATAAGCCTTGTCCCTTAGGGTCATAATAAAACTGTCAGCTTCATGTCAGCTCTCCCTCCTCTTTCTCTTTCTCTCTTATTCTCATTATTTATCTACTTTTGTAGATAATGATTTCTATATTCTAATTGTTTTATTTAGAGATCTGCTTTCTAAGGAGGTTACATAGTGTGTCCTTGTGTGTGTGTGTGTGTGCATGTATATATATAATGTGTGTGTGTGTGTGTGTGTGTGTGTGTAATTCTAAGAGAGAACCGTGTGTGTAGAAAGTCAGGCAGCTGAAGGAACCAGAGTTACATAAAATTAGAATATGTCCCCTTGGCTTGGTACCACTCAATACATCTGCCAGATGTGGAGAACTTAAGATTGCTCCAAAACCTATTTCTGCCTGATTAGCACCTGTGACCACTGCCTTGGGGCCACATATTACAATTACTGTAGGAAGCAGCTTGTGCAGACTCTTTAACCCGGATGCCAAATTTCAAACCCCAGCAGCTCTACTGCTTTCAGTGTTTAACAAAACTTATGTAAGTTACTTATTTTCCCTATGCCTCAGTTTCCTCACTTGCAAATTAGAGATTTAAAAGAAGAAACTACAACACAGAGTTAGTGCAAGGCTTTGGCAAATTAGTGCATGCAAAGCCTTCAGAATAGTACTTCACACATTATAAGCACTGAATTAGTGTTAGTTTTAATAACCAAGTTTTGGAGAGACTTTGTTTTGTTTTACTGAAGACTAGAGCAGAGTTTATAAGAAAACAAGGTACGTGTTTTATATTTGGCTCTATTATAAACACTGATCTACAACACAGTGGTATTCCATCAGTTTCCTGGATAAAAACTCTTTACCTGCTCTGAAAAATATTCTTTTCTTCTAGGCTGGCATATTTGAGATTCACCTCAAGCAAATGATTTTTTCGAGATCATACCTAGGAAGTTATTCAGATCATGCGATCCCCCACCCATTCATTTATGGTTTAGAAAGAAAACTAAGAGGAGGTAAGAGTGATGGACTTGGTTAAGAAGAAGGAGGTTTAAATTCTAGACTTTATTTGACTGTGCAGAAAAGAAATCTCTGAGATTTGTTTCCTCATTTGAAAATTGAGGTGTTCATGCAAAGAAGTTATTTTGGGATTAATTCTGTTGGAACACGAATTCATAACATATATAATTTTGAGTTACAGTTTTAGGAAGAGTTAAATGTAAAAACACCTATTAAAATATCAGCAAAAGCTTAGATGAATATCTAATATCATGAAAAGGGTCTTCCTAAGACATCTCAAAAAGGGAGAAGTTGAGTTGATTACTAAAGTTTTGAAAATAAGTTTTGTAAATCAAAAACTTAAGAAAATGTAAAGGCAAATAGCACAATAATGTTCTTAACAGTATAATAGGAACATACATGCAAAAATCCTCAACAAAATAATCACCAAACCACATTCAACAATACATTAAAAAGATCATTTACTGGGATCAGGTGGGATTTATTCCAGGGATGCAAGGATGGTTCAGTATTTGTATATCAGTCAACATCATACACCACATCAACAAAATGAAGAATAAAAATCATATGATCATCTCAATAGTTGCAGAAAAAACAGTTGACAAGATTCAACATGAATTTATAATAAAAGACTCTCAACAAAGTGGGGTTGGAAGGTACATACTTCAGCATCATAAAGACCATATATGAAAAACACAACTAATATCATACTCAATGATAAAAAACTGAGAGCTTTCTTTCTAAGGTTAGAAACAAGACAAAGATGTCCACTCTCACCACTTTTACTCAGCATAGTACTGAATGTCTTAGCCACAGCAATCAGACAAGAAAAATAAATAAGAGGCATTCATATTGGTAAAGGAGAAATTTAACTACCATTATTTACAGATGACATGATACTGTTTTGTAGAAAATCTTAAACACTCCATGAAAAATCTACTAGAAATAAAAAACAAATTCAATAAATGGCAGGATATAAAATTAATACCCAGAAATCAGTCGTGGTTCTATACACTAAATAGTAAAGTAGCAGAAAGAGAAATTAAAGAAAACACCATATACAGCTGCATCAAAAAGAATAAAATACTTGGGAATAAACTTAACCAAAAAGGTGAAAGATCTATACTCCAAAAACCATAAAACTCTGATGAAAGAAATTGAAGATGACACAAAGAAATGAAAGATATTCCATGTTCATAAAGTAGAAGAATTAACATTGCTAAAATGTCTGTATTACTCATAGCGATCTACAGATCTGATGCAGTCCCTATCAAAATACTAACAGCATTTTTCACAAAACTAGAACAAATAATACTGAAATTTGTATAGAACCACAAAAACCCCAAATAGCCATAGAAATCCTGAAAAAGAACAAAGCTGGAGGTATCACAGTACCATATTTCAAAATATACTACAAATCTGTAGTTATCAAAGCAGTACCATACTGCACAAAAAATAGACACATAGATCAATGGAACAGAATAGAGGCTCCAGAAATAAACCCATGATTATATGGTCAATTAATCTATGACAAAGGAGGCAAGAATACATAATAGGGAAAGATAGTCCCTTCAATAAATGGTGTTGGGAAAACTGAACAACTATATGTAAAAAAAATGAAACTGGACCACTTTCTAACACCATACACAGAAATAAACTCAAAATGAATTAAAGACCTGGATGTGAGAACTGAACCCATAAAAATCCTAGAAGAGAACACAGGCAGTTATTTATTTGACATTAGCCATAGCAACACTTTTCTAGATAGGTCTCCTAAAGCAAGGAAAACAAACGCAAAAATAAACTATTGGGACTACATCAAAATAAAAAGCCTTTGCACAGAGAAGGAAACTACTAACAAAACAAAAATCCAACCTATTGAATGAGAGGAGATGTTCACAAAGCCTATATTCAACAAGAGGTTAGTATCCAAAATATATAACAAACTTATACAACTCAACACCAAAACAAACAAACAAAAAACAACCCAAGAAAAAAATGGACAGAGGATGTGAATAGACATTTTTCAAAGAAGACATACATATGGCCAACAGACACATGAAAAGATGTTCAACATCGTTAACCATCCAGGAAATACAAATCAAAACCACAATGAGATATCACCTTACACCAGTTAGAATGGCTAAAATCAAAATGACAGGAAATAATGAGTTCTGGCAAGCATATAGAGAAAACGTAACTCTTGTGCACTGTTTGTGGGAATGTGAATTAGTACAGTTACTGTGGAAAACTGTATGGATGTTCCTCAAAAAATTAAAAATAGAAATACTGTATGAACCAGTAATTTCACTCCTGAATATTTACCCAAAGTAAAAGAAAACACTAATCGAAAAGATATATTTACCCCTATGTTTATTGCAGCATTATTTACAATAGCCAAGATATGGAAGCAACCTAAGTGTCCATTAATAGACAAATGGATAAGGAAAATGTCATATGTCTATATATGGGATATATATATATATATATATGTATATATATATGCGGAATAATGCACAGTCATAAAAAAGGATGGGATTGTGTCATTTAAGGCAACATGGATAAACCTAGAGGGTACTATGCTAAATGAAATAAGTCAGACTGAGAAAGACAAATACCATGTGATTTTACTCATAAGTGGAATTAAAAAAAAATAAGCAAACAAAAAGCAGAACCAGGACTAAAAATACAGAGAACAAACTGATGGTAACCAGATGATGGGGGGTTGAGCAAAATGAATGAAGGGGAAGGGAGATACAGGCTTTCAGTTATGGAATGAAGAAATTATGGGAATAAAAGGCACAGCATAAGGTATATAGTCAGTGATACGTAATAGTGATGTAATAGGACAGATGTAACTACACTTGTGAATATAGTATAATGTATAAACTTTTCAAATCACTAAATTGTACAGTTGAAACTAATGTGACATCGTGTGTCAAATATACTCAAATTTAAAAAATTAATAAATACAGATGATAAACATTAAAACACCTTCACATGGATATATGAATGTTAATTTTGCGGCATGTGTGGCACACGCATGCACGCATGCAAATAAAGCTTATGTCTGGAGAGGAGAAGAGGGGAGGAATGGGATTAGGAAGGAGTCCATAGGGACATCAACTCTACTGTTAATTTTTATTTCTTAAACTGCATACAGCATAAAGTGGTGATTGAGACATTATTGTTTAGGTAATTTTCTGCATCTGTGATTTCCCTTGTATTTAAAGAAATTTTCTTAAACTGTTCTGTCTCCGATGTTTTTTAACACAAGCAAAAATACGTTTCTTAACAAAAGAAAAAATAAAGCTGACCAATACGTATAGGGAAAAATATTGAAACTTGTTTTTATTAAAAGAAATATGAAATCAGATAACACAATTTTTTCTAGCAAATTAGATAAGATTAAAATGTTATAGTGATCACAATTGGCTAAAGTATAGAAATTAGCCACCCTTATACACTGCTAGAAATAAAATTTATTTCAAACTTCTGGAGGGCAACTTGATGTGCAGACCAAGACAAAGTAATTCTGTTTCTGGGTATTTATTCTGTAGAAATAACCACAGAGAAAAACAAAGTGGTTTTTTGTTTTGTTTTGTTTTGTTTTGTTTTTATTAAAGGATGTTCATTGCAATTATGTTTTACAGGAAAATTGGGAACTTCCATATCTAACAATAGGAATCTAGTTAAATACATGATGACTTGTTCATAAAACAGAAGTTTGTGTAGGAAAAATAAATAAATAAATAAATAAATAAATAAATAAATAAATAAATAAAAGTACTGTGTAAATACAACTTCATAAAAAAAAGAAGTTTGTGTAGGAATGAAAAGATGTTTTTAAATGACACGGCAAACGTGTGACATAGTATTACATGTAAAAAAAAGCAAGATAAAGACTGTGTGTAGCATGATCCCATTATGAACAGCAAAGAGATCTGTGTAGGAGGGCTTTGCAGTTTGAGATACTGTGTCACTTCTGAGACGTAAGCCAAGTCTGAGCAGGCCCAAGGAACTGGGGCGGGGGCGGGAGCCTTCTGGGCTCCTTGCAATTCGCTTGTGGGAATGAAGGAACCGCTTAGAAAATAACCCATTCTAGGTGGGAAGGGAGTTGTGGAAAACCAAGTTGACTACGAGATGGCCGGGGATGAGAGGCTGCTGCAAAGCGGAGCCCAGGAGCGTCTGCCCCCGCATTTGCCCCAGTTACCGACTCCGGTCTTGGAGCTGGTGTGCGGGACTGAGGACTGTAATGGGAAGGTGGGAAGAGCTGCTTCGCTGAAAACCTTACCAAACACAGGAGCACCAGCAGCGCTGTTTCAGGGCGCACAGGACAGGATGGAAGCCAAGATGGGAACGGAGGCTTCCTTTGCTGCTTTTCTGTTCTCTTGCCCCTCGTTTGGAGCTCTGAAGCCTCCAGGGTGTTAGGGGGGTTCTCAATAGGAAAAAGCCATAGGCCCCGCAGAAACAGCACTGGGGTTTCGGGCCTACCCTGTGAGATCCGGCATCTGGGCCCCGGTATGACACCCTCTGGAGACCATACAAACCCACTGGGAGCAGGGCCGGATTTTCCAGGGGGCCGTGCTCCTGTGCTCCTGTGCTTTCACAAGGCAGCAGACCAGAGGTGACATGGCTGTCGCGGTCCTATATCTCACGTCACACTGGGCTGGCTTGAGGAGTAATACAGAAGCGGAAGAATGACCGCCCAGATTAAAATGTTTATTATTAGAGGTGATTTCAACTTTCGTCTTTTGTGTTTGGGTTGCGGTGGTGTTGGTATAAGGTTAAATATTTCAGTCACTAAGGTTTAGCTGTGACTGAGCATGCCTGAAGAACGTGATGGTGAATGTTCTGTGACGGTGGTAAAAGCGTGACGTTTCTAGCTCACGGAAGGTCTGGGGATTCCTCCAAGAAATTTTATTTCAAAGACAGTGTAATTCCTTCTCTTTACCTACTGTTATTAGGAAAATATTGAATATGTTATCACCATTCCCCTTTAGGTCAGATATTCTATATGATTTTATGATGTGATAAAAATACTTGTAGATAAAAATATCTTTGACTCATCTAGGAATATGAACATATCATAAATAACTTCTATTGTCATGTTGTATTTTGTTGACAAAATTTCATTTATCTCCTGGTGGAATTCACAGAAACAGTCATAGAGACCCCTGATTTAAATTCAGTAAGGGATTCAATAGCTACAAATGTCTTAAGACTAGCAAAGAAAAATAGTGAAAGAATTTACTTAAATTGTGTTTTTATTTATGCTAGTCATTTCAATCCTTTATATGAGAGAGGTTTATATGAGAGAGCTTTATTTTAGCTATTAATATATTAAACTGTTTTCTATCTCTCAGTTAAGCTGCTATATGAAACTAATGCTTCTGCATATGTCAGGAACCAAGCCTAACTCAACAAGCAGCTTCATGTGATAACATGTAATAAATGCATAAAGGTCCCAAGGGAAGAAGGTGGACTTCATCGTAAGTTAGCAAATTTGAAAAAGGCAATTTGAAAAGGATACTAATAATATATATTTGAAAGCTGTCAAAATAATATATTTCGGATATATAAAGTACTCACCGTCTTTGTCCAGGGGAGTACCACAGTAAGAATCTCCACAAGGTGAGATTTTTAACTTTCAGAATATCTATTGATTACAGAGAGACTGGCCTTTTCGTTAAGATTATTCTTACAACTGGGACACCTGGGTGGCTCAGCCAGTTAAGCCTCTGTCTTCAGCTAATGTCATGACCTCAGAGTCCCAAGGATCAAGCCCCACATCGGGCTCCCTGCTCAGTGGGGAGTCCGCTTCTCCTTCTTCTTCTCCCTTTCCCCTTCCCCTCCAGCTTGTGCTCTCTCTCTCTCAAATACATAAATAAAATCTTTTAAAAAATAGATTATTTTTACAGTATTCCCAATTTGATGACTATGATAATTGTGTTTATTTGGGTAAATAGCCTGTATCATATTTCAGTAATTTTTTAAATTCATATTTTACATGTAGCATTAGGAGGCTCTTTATCAAAACATTTTTAGTATCTATGATATATTCATGGCTTTCTCCTTTAATTTATTGATGTGGTGATTATGTTGAAAGATTCCCTGTGTCTGAATCATTCACACATTCCTGGGACAGACTGTAGCATTCTTTTGATGTACTGCTATTCCATTTGTTAATTTATTTAGAAAATTTGCATCTATAGATATTCCTCAACTTATGAGGGGCTGCATCCCAATAAACCTATCATAAATTGAAAATGTACTAAGTAAAAAAATGCATTTAATGCACTTAACCTAGTGAACATCGTAGCTTAGCCTGGCCTACCTTAAACATGCCCAGAACACTTACATTAGTCTACAGTTAGGCAAAACCATCTAACATCAAGCCTATTTTAAAATCAAGTGTGGAGGTGTTCCTGGGTGGCTCAGTCGTTAAGCATCTGCCTTCGGCTCAGGGCGTGATCCCAGAGTCCTGGGATCGAGCCCCACATCAGCCTCCTCCACTGGGAACCTGCTTCTTCCTCTCCCACTCCCCCTGCCTGTGTTCCCTCTCTAACTGGCTGTCTCTCTCTCTCTGTCAAATAAATAAATAAAATCTTTAAAAAAAATAAAATAAATTAAAATCAAGTGTGGAGTATCTTATGTAATTTATTGAATTCGGTACCAAAAGTGAAAAACAGAATGGTCTTAAATATATCAGCTGTTTACCTTGTCATCACCTGGCTGGCTGGGAGCTGCTGCTTGCTGCCACGGCCAAGAGAATATCGTTAACTACGTATCGCTAGCCTGGGAAAAGATTAAAATTCAAAAATGGTTTCCACTGAATACATATTGCTTTTGCACCATCGTAAGGTAAAAAAAAAAAAATTGTCGGGGCCATCTATATTTCTGTTAGTAAATTCGGCATATATGATTTTTGTTCTAGTTGCTGTATAATCTGTGAGGGGTATTGGGATTAAGTTTAAATTAGTTTCATGAAGTGAACTGAGGAGCTTTCTTTTTTTCCCTGTGAGTTGGCATAGTTAAAATTAGTACTTATGAATACTACTAGAATAAACACTACATATATTAAGTAGTACTAATACTAAAGTATTAGCATTAAATAAGATTAATATTATCTATTTTTTAAATGTTACTATGGGAGCGGGGAGTTTCATGTGATAACATGTAATAAATGCATAAAGGTCCCAAGGGAAGGAGAAGGTGGACTTTATCATAAGTTAGGAAATTTGAAAAAGGCAATTGGAAAAGGATACTAAAAATATATATCAATCAATATGGACTCAGTGTTTTTTCCAATGTTTAAGTTTTGTCATCTTTCCAAATCTTGAGGAGGTTTTCGTGTTTTTGTTTTTCTGTTCAATTTTCTATTTCTTCCTAGTCAACTGTAATAGATACATCGTTAGTCAGAGTAGGCAATGCAAGGCTGCAGTAACAGAACTTACATAGCAGCAGCTTAACTCACTCTGTATTTTGCTGGCTCACATCACAGTGTGAGATGGGTCAGAAGAGCCATCCTCCAGCTGGTAGCTATGCCATCTGGAATACGTGTCTTCTAAAATCCTATGAGAAGACTAGAGGAATGAGCAAAAAATTTTTAGGTGCCAGGCCTTGCAAATGGCTTATATCACTTGTCTTCTACTCTTTTGGCCAGATCTCAGTCTCACGGTCTCTACCCAATAATAAGAAGTCTCTGTGTCCACGAAGAAAAGACAGAAAATAAAATAGCATCTTCCTTTCATAGTAGTAGTCTTTTGCCAGGAAGTCATCTAGTTTCTCTAGATTTTCAAATCCACTACCATAGAATTGCACAATATGTTCTTTTATAATCATTTTAATTGTATTCTTCTCTATAATTATATCTTCATCATTCTTAATTTTGGATAATTTATTTTATCCCTTTTGTCCTAATTTGTGCTTACCTGATATTGAACTATTGGCTTTTACAAAAAGCAAGCTTTCATTTTTATTTATTCTTTCTATTGATATCACAGATAAATATGGAGTGCTAGTCTAAGTAAGCGATTGCAGCAATAAGCAAAAGAAAATCCCCGCTCCCATGAAACTTGTAATCCTCTGGCTTTCTTTCAGTCTATTTTGTTGTTCTTATATCATAAATTGGAGCCTTTTTTCATTTATCTTTAATCTTTCTTTCCATTTTTAGTAAAAGCTTCTAAGGGTATAAAATCACTTTTAACTGTTTCTTTTTTTTATACAGGTTTTGGTATTATGAGTACTCATTTTTAGATCTTTTTTTTCCCTTTGGTTTTGATTTCCTCTTTGATTTAGGATTTCTTTTTTTTAGTGGCATATTTTCATTTCCAAGGAGTTAATTTATTCAATGATTATTTATTTTTTTATCTCTAACTATGTTGAATTATTATCAGAAAATGTAGTCTGTAAAAATCTCTACTTTTTAAAATTTATTGTTTTCTTTGTAGCCAAGAACATGATTAATTTTTATACATGTTCCATGGAGCTAAGCAGAAAATATATGTTCTCTGATGTAAGACATAGTTTTTTATAGCTTGTTGATTGTATTATTAAAATAATCTATGACCTTTATTACTTGTCTACTTAAGCCATCAAATTCTGGAGAAGGTGTATTAATTCTTCTACTATATTTCTTTTAAGATCTAGCTGCTCTTATAGAACCTTTTTATGTATTTGATGGCTCCATTGTTTTGCGCATAAAATTTAATGCATCAGTTATGGGAGCAAACTCTCCTAAGTCTAGGTAAATTGTGTGTCTCACCATTAAATAATGCCTCAGTTCTGTTTAATGTTTTTGGTCTTGTTGCTTGTTGGTATTTTCACACCTGCCTTCTGTTGGTATCTACCTGGCATGTATCTGTCCATATCTTCATTCTGAACATTTCTTTGCAAACTTGTTTTAGATCAGTTTTATTTTAAAATTATTTTTTAATATGGCCATGATAAAAAATTTAGTGAGAATTGATACTCTTAATTTTATGTCTTCATTATGTCATATGTTTCCTTTATCTTTTACTATCTTGTTACTATTTTCTCTTTATTAGCTATTCTGCCTATGTCAAATTTTCTTTCATTGCTTTTTCAAATTTGGTAATTTAGAATTTTGTCTCTCTTTTAAATTATGCTAGTCATTAAAGTTATAGTTAATTCTATACTTACCTATTACAGTATCAGAATATACCAACAACTATGTCGAATCCCACCTACTTTATATGTTCATTTCTCTCCTCCACACACCTGAGAATTAGAATGTTTTTACTTCCTTCATCTCCCAGATGTCCTGTCTTGCATTTTTTTTTTATTCTTAAATTTTAGGAATTTCAATATGATATTCAAACTCTCTCCAGGCAGTAAGTGGGGACATTCACAGAGCTCAGCTCATTTGTTTCCTTTTTCTCAGTGATTGCTGTTTCACAGATGTTGTCTGGTGTTGTAATTATTTAATGTGGGAGGGGAAATCGAATCCCTTTAATTCCAGCATGGCTAGAAGTGAGAGTGTGTGTCTTTTTTTTTTTTTTAAGTAATCTTGCCTAAAGTTTAGTAAACCCTGTTCATTCATACTCTCAAGTCTCTTGCCACTCAGGGAAATTTTATCTCATAATTTAATTGTTACTCCCAATTTGCCTTTTTCTGAGTTCCAGGAGGACTCCCACATGTTGAATTAATCCCTTGTTGGGTTTTCTGGATCTGGCTCCTTTTTCTTTTCCCTCATTAATTCCACCTCTTTGTATATTTTGCTCTGTGTTCTGACACATTTTCCCAGTAGATTTTCCACACGACTAATTTGCTACTCAACAGTAACTGCATCCTACAGTGAGTTGTTGGCCTGATTGGGTGGTGGGTTTCCTCAGCACCCATACAGGTCAGGCTGTGGGATCTAAGGAGCAATGAAAAATCCTCAGATGGTGTGAGGCAGAGCAGAAGCTTTCTGTCATAGGAAAGTAGCAAACAGCTCCTTACCAGACAAGGAAGAATAAAGAAACTGGATGGTTGTCATTTTAGATGCATTAACTTCCTTCTGAAGTCCCGTGGTATCCAGTCCTGTGGGAAAAGTAAGCTTTGGATTTTGTGCTGTGGATGAGTAAAGAAAACATTAAATGGTTTTGAGTTGAGAACAACTAAGTGTGTTGTGGTGATTCTATATTCCATAGTAAGCCCTAAGCCAGCCCAGTAATGGGGATTGGGGATCATAAGGGGTGAAAGGGGCTGGGAAGGTTTTATTTCAAAGGAAGTAGTCAGTCAGTGGAAGACTCTCGATTAGAGTAACAAAATTTACTCACGATAACCAAAAGGTGGAAATAACCCAAATGTCCATGATAAGATGAATAGATAAACAAAATGCTGTATATACATCAATGGATTCAGCCTTTAAAAAGAAGCAAGTTTTGGGGTGCCTAGGTGGCTCAGTTGGTTAAGTGTCCAACTCTTGATTTCAGCTTATGTCTCGATCTTAGGGTTGTGAGTTCAAGCTCCACATTGGGCTGCACGTTAGGCATGGAGCCTACTTAAAATATATAAAATAAAATAAAGGAAATTTTGAAACATGCTACAACAAAGGGGAGCCTTGTAAACATTATGCAAAGTGAAAAAGCCAGATGCAAAGGACAAATATTGTCTGATTCCACTTACATGAGGTACCTGGAGTAGTGAACTTAATAGAGGCAGAAAGTAGAATAGTGGTTACCAGAGCTAGGGGAAGGAAGAATGGAGAGTTGTTTCATGGGTACAATTTCAGTTTAAGGACAATGAAAATTCTGGAGATTAATGATGGTGATAGTTGCAAAACAGTATGAATATACTTAATGTCCCTGAACTGTACACCTAAAAATGTCTAAAATGATCAATTTTATTATGTATATTTTACCACCATATATATATATACACATATATATACACATATATATGGTGGTAAAATATACATAATAAAATTGATCATTTTAGACATATATATATATGTGGATCACAAGGGGTGAGAGGAGTTGGGTTATATATTATAAATTACATATAATTATATTTTATATATATATATAATTTCCAGGGAGTATATGGGAAGTGCCTGTACCTTCTGCTCAATTTTGCTGGGAACCTAAAACTGCTCGAGAAAATAAAGTCTATTTTTAAAAACAAAATTTATCTAAATTTTAGGTTGCAGTGGCAAAGAGTGCGCAGATGCACAAAAGACAGAAATATGTGCAGGACAAAGCCTGGCCATTCTAAAACAATTAACTGGAAAAAAGAACAAAGGGAAGTAATTATGCAGTGACACAGTCATTCAAGGCTATTTGACATTGTTTCGAGGAGATAATGTCAGATCCCTGGTATGAATGGGAAGGAGAGTAGGATTAGAACATGTTTTCCTATTAGTCTACAGAGTTCACTCTAAGTATGTCTCATTTTTTAAAAATAGCTTTATTGGGATATAATTGACATATAAAAAAGCTGCAGATATTTAATGTATTCAATTTGATAAGTTTAGACACGTGCATATACCCCAATTAAGGTAATAGACATATCTGTCACCTGCAAAAGTGCCGTCCTCCTCCCCACCCTCCTGTACGTGTGTTAAGAATACTTAACAAGAGATCTCTCCACTTAACAAATTTTTAAGGGCACAATATAGTACGGTTAACTGTAGGCATTGTGTTGGCCCGCAGATCCCCAGAACTTACTCATCTTGCATCATTGAAACTTTACAACCATTGAACACCAAGTTCCATTTTCCTCTCCCCCAGCCCTTTAAATCACCATTTTATTCTGCTTCTATAAGTTTGACTATTTTAGATACCTCATATAAGTAGAAGCATGCAGTATTTGTCCTTCCATCCTTGGCTTATTTTACTTAGCATCATGTTAACACGGCTATTCTCTAACAAAACAAGGACAACAAGTGTGAGCGAGGATGTGGTGAAACTGGAACCCTCTTACACTGTTGAAGGGGATGTAAAACAGTGCAGCAACTATGGAAACAGTGTGGAGATTCCTCAAAGATCACTTCAGTAAGTTTACGCCTTCAGGTGGGCGATGGCATAAAGGTTTCAATAATTGGTTTCTACAGGGATGGTCTAACACCTCCCCTTAGGCACCGGGATTTGGGAAATCACTGTTTTGTTGTTGGTCTTTATTGCTTCAGCCCAAACTATTGCATACTATTCAAAATAAAGCTGTCAGCACCAACTCTTTCCACATGAAGTAGCATATTTTAGTTTATATTATTTTAAAAATGATTGGCCTAGGTAATATATTTGAAATCAGGTTATTGACATTTCCTGCCTCCCTTCCCTCCCCATAGGTTTTATGGCTTAGTAAATGTCTGAAAATGTCGAGGAGTAACAGGAGAATGACAATTATCTCATCGCAAAAGAACAAAAAAGAAAACCTCTTTCTCTGTAGCTTGACAAATCATGCAAGAGCTCTACTATATGAGTAAGAACAAATGTTGTATTAGTAAATACAAGCATAAAACATAATTAAATCTTACTTAACTGGAACGTTTTGAATGAACCGCTCTGCTAAATTGAATGCTCAGGTTAAGCGGCAACCCCTTTCTGTTTCAGCGTTTGTTATTAAAAATCTTCCTTACATTCCTTAGCTGCTTTAAATTCCTTTTGGAATCAGGTAGTGTATAAATGCAACCAAATTAAAATATATGTCATTTTTCCACCTTAGTGTGGGTTATAGGAAACATAATTTGACAATAGGCAATTGTAAGAAATATCAGATAATCCTTATATTCCTGACCTTCCTCCTCTGACTTTATTACATACCTCTGGGCCTGGGGATACTTAACTGTATAGAAACATAAAGCAGCAGGGCAAGGTAGGCATCATACCTGAGCAGCTGGGAATAAACTCAAATGCTTCATCTCAAACCGGGTGCTGCTTTATATGTGGGAATGTGGAAAACCCAACTTGGAACAGGGACTAGGTTCCATCTTTTTCAGGAACATGTAGATGAGGAAACTAGCAGAGTAATATACTGACATAATGATTTGTTTGTTCCCCTACAGTCTTTTCTTATCCTAGTCATGCAAGTAGCCAGGCATTTTAATCCCTCGATTAGAAGTTCCAGCAGGGGCGCCTGGGTGGCGCAGCGGTTAAGCGTCTGCCTTCGGCTCAGGGTGTGATCCCAGCGTTATGGGATCGAGCCCCACATCAGGCTCTTCCTCTATGAGCCTGCTTCTTCCTCTCCCACTCCCCTGCTGTGTTCCCTCTCTCACTGGCTGTCTCTATCTCTGTCGAATGAATAAATAAATAAAATCTTTAAAAAAAAAAAAAAAAGTTCCAGCAGAAGATGCCTGAAGTCAACAATATTTTACTAATGCTCATGGAAGAGATTTTGCCATGTGGCTACAGGGGAGAAGGCGAGTGATTCTGAGGGACCGACAAGAAGTGCAGGAAATTCTATAGACTATGAAGAAGAATGGGGCCCCTGAGTTTCTGGCAGTTTGTCAGGGGAGGTGAAAGTCTAAAGGAGGTGTGGCTGCGTGATGTGCCTGGGGAAGAAGGATTCCAGTCATGGGTTTGTAGCTTAGGGTAGATGTCTGTACTTCCTTCATAATAAAATTAGAACTTTCAGACAGAATGGGACCATATGTACAAAGATAATGAATATCTTGACCAAGAAACCAAGCTAGTCTGATGACTGGAAGGGCTTCCAAATGCTTTGGTGCCACCTTAGGTTCCAACACATGTGAACAGCTTAGAATATGTGTGTAGTCAGGAAAAGAGACACTGCTGTGACTAAGCCTAGTAAGATAGATGCTTGCCATCAGGATTAAGTATATTTAGACAACCCTGATATTTGTTTGCACATTGAGTATGTGGACTAAGATTCCTCTGATCCGTGTCTCGAAGTTCAGGGAGCCCAGGATTTATGGTTGCTTTTTTTCACCTTTGAATCCCCTAGCCCAGGGCTTGGCACCTGGAAAATGCATAGTAAAGTGGAAATACACAAAATTTCAATTAAAATCTGTCATTGTGTGGCATTGAATTAGAGATTCAATAATTAATTTTCTTGATTTAATATTCTTATCTCTAAGATATTGAAAAGAATCTCTACCTCAGAAGGTTGTTGTGGGGATTAAATGAAAAAAATAAATGGTCATTAGGCAGACCAGGTGAGGTTCCCTCCAGTTCCCCTATACTTTTTTTTTTTTTTTTGAGGCTCTGAAGCGCTTGCCTTGTCCATGGCCTTCTTTGAAGTCTTCACAGGTAATTGTAATACGATCTCACAAATGTCTGAGTGCTGCATTTGCCTTTCTCTAGGGTTTCCCTGGAAGCCATGATTTCTGCAGGCAAGGTTCTAGGTGGGTCCCAATGTCAAAGATGGCGGATGACTAGATGACTAGTTAGTAGTCTTTGAGTGCCTGGAACTAGACAACCTCCCAGCAGGGGTGCATTTTACTGGATGGTGACTAAGCCGATTGAATTCTCTGTCTTAGGGATTTTAATTATGAAGTACTGGAGTCGATCGTTAGTAGTGGAGGCGGAAATTTGTACATTCATGTATTCAACAAACACTCCCTGAGCTTCTACTATTTTCCAAATATTCTTCTGGGTGATGAGAGTATAGCCAGTGAACAAAATGAACCAATTTCCTGCCCTCCTAATATTCATACTCTGGTGAGAGACACAAACACATTATTGCATTTAATTGATTTGAAGACATGCATTTTTTCCACATTTTTAGATTTCTGAAAATGGAATGCATCCTCCAGTCGCTGGCATCTTATAACTGCAGTTGGATAGGCAGAGACACAGAGTCGTTTTCCTATGTGATCTTAGTTCTATCTGTTTATAACTACAAACACGATTGAATTATGTGCACTGATGGTTTTGTACATGCGGAGTGGAGATACTGTTTAAAACGTCTTCAAAAGATACTATTCTTATATGGCTGAAAAAGAAGTTATTGCGTAGACAGCCAGGCTCAGAAATAGTTACAAATGAGACAAATTTGATATTAGAGAAGCAAGTAATAGCATTTAAAGAATGACCACAATTCCATATTTCTGGCTTTATGGGTTTGAAGAAAGGAAGGCACCCACAAGTAGATGAAGCTGTTTTCCATTTTATTAGTGAGATAGTGGGTGGAAAAGCACTGACATT
>NC_048227.1:76911443-76920679 GCF_002007445.2 Ailuropoda melanoleuca
AAAAAAAAAAAAAAAGTTCCAGCAGAAGATGCCTGAGGTCAACAATATTTTACTAATGCTCATGGAAGAGATTTTGCCATGTGGCTACAGGGGAGAAGGCGAGTGATTCTGAGGGACCGACAAGAAGTGCAGGAAATTCTACAGACTCTGAAGAAGAATGGGGCCCCTGAGTTTCTGGCAGTTTGTCAGGGAAGGTGAAAGTCTAAAGGAGGTGTGGCTGCGTGATGTGCCTGGGGAAGAAGGATTCCAGTCATGGGTTTGTAGCTTAGGCTAGATGTCTGTACTTCCTTCATAATAAAAGTAGAACTTTCAGACAGAATGGGACCATATGTACAAAGATAATGAATATCTTGACCAAGAAACCAAGCTAGTCTGATGACTGGAAGGGCTTCCAAATGCTTTGGTGCCACCTTAGGTTCCAACACATGTGAACAGCTTAGAATATGTGTGTAGTCAGGAAAAGAGACACTGCTGTGACTAAGCCTAGTAAGATAGATGCTTGCCATCAGGATTAAGTATATTTAGACAACCCTGATATTTGTTTGCACATTGAGTATGTGGACTAAGATTCCTCTGATCCGTGTCTCGAAGTTCAGGGGGCCCAGGATTTATGGTTGCTTTTTTTCACCTTTGAATCTCCTAGCCCAGGGCTTGGCACCTGGAAAATGCATAGTAAAGTGGAAATACACAAAATTTCAATTAAAATCTGTCATTGTGTGGCATTGAATTAGAGATTCAATAATTAATTTTCTTGATTTAATATTCTTATCTCTAAGATATTGAAAAGAATCTCTACCTCAGAAGGTTGTTGTGGGGATTAAATGAAAAAAATAAATGGTCATTAGGCAGACCAGGTGAGGTTCCCTCCAGTTCCCCTATACTTTTTTTTTTTTTTTTGAGGCTCTGAAGCGCTTGCCTTGTCCATGGCCTTCTTTGAAGTCTTCACAGGTAATTGTAATACGATCTCACAAATGTCTGAGTGCTGCATTTGCCTTTCTCTAGGGTTTCCCTGGAAGCCATGATTTCTGCAGGCAAGGTTCTAGGTGGGTCCCAATGTCAAAGATGGCGGATGACTAGATGACTAGTTAGTAGTCTTTGAGTGCCTGGAACTAGACAACCTCCCAGCAGGGGTGCATTTTACTGGATGGTGACTAAGCTGATTGAATTCTCTGTCTTAGGGATTTTAATTATGAAGTACTGGAGTCGATCGTTAGTAGTGGAGGCGGAAATTTGTACATTCATGTATTCAACAAACACTCCCTGAGCTTCTACTATTTTCCAAATATTCTTCTGGGTGATGAGAGTATAGCCAGTGAACAAAATGAACCAATTTCCTGCCCTCCTAATATTCATACTCTGGTGAGAGACACAAACACATTATTGCATTTAATTGATTTGAAGACATGCATTTTTTCCACATTTTTAGATTTCTGAAAATGGAATGCATCCTCCAGTCGCTGGCATCTTATAACTGCAGTTGGATAGGCAGAGACACAGAGTCGTTTTCCTATGTGATCTTAGTTCTATCTGTTTATAACTACAAACACGATTGAATTATGTGCACTGATGGTTTTGTACATGCGGAGTGGAGATACTGTTTAAAACGTCTTCAAAAGATACTATTCTTATATGGCTGAAAAAGAAGTTATTGCGTAGACAGCCAGGCTCAGAAATAGTTACAAATGAGACAAATTTGATATTAGAGAAGCAAGTAATAGCATTTAAAGAATGACCACAATTCCATATTTCTGGCTTTATGGGTTTGAAGAAAGGAAGGCACCCACAAGTAGATGAAGCTGTTTTCCATTTTATTAGTGAGATAGTGGGTGGAAAAGCACTGACATTGAGTATGAGTGGAAAACTATATCAGAATATTAAATTCTGAATGTAAAGATGTCTTAGATGTAATTTAACTGATTTATTTTGCTTATAGTTTTCTTTTTCTGTATGAAAGATATATGGTTAAAAAAAACATGTCTTAATAAGTCTGAAAGAGTTCTTTCAATGAGTATAAAATAAAAATTCTAAGTGATAAGAAAGATGATGTGAATTTTACTTGTCAGAGTTTCTCTTTCTTGATGGGTGTATAAAATAATGGCACATGTTTCACCTGATAACATCTCAGAGTTGCTGAAACTCAGTAGCTCTATAATGTCAGTGCTAAGTGCCATAAAGAAAAATAAAGCAGATAAGGGGATAGAGAGTAATGGCCAGATTATGCTATTTTTGGATGTGGTGTTCAGGGAAGGCCTTTCGACTGAAGAGACATTTGAGCAGAAATCTGAAAGAAGTGAGAAAGTGAGCCGTGCAGTTATCTAGGGAAGGGCTTTTCCACATGAAACTACAAAAGCAAAGGTTCTGTGGAGAGAGCGTGTGTAAGGTGTTTGAGGACTCAAAGAAAGTTTCCTGTGGCTGGAGCATAGTGAGAAAAGGGGAGAGTGAAGTCAGAGAGGTAGTAGGAGGTGTGCGTTATGGAAGATGTTGTCGAACATGACAAGGACCTTGGATTTTATTCTCAGTGTGATGGAAAAGTCATCTAGGATTTTTAACACTCCGAATACTTCATGGAGATTAGAATAGAGGGCAAGTTAGGAGATTATGACACTAATCCAAGGAAGACATTAGGGCAGCTTATAATAGAATGTTTGTGCTGGAGATAATGGTGGACTTTGAGTACACTTAGGAAGTGAAATTCATGGGATTTGCTGATGGGTTATATATGAGGGGGGGGTGAAAGAAAGAAGGAATCAGGGATGGCTCCAAGGTTTTTGAACTGAACTCCTTGTTAATGGTGGTGACTTTATTGAAACAGGAAAACTGTAGGAGAGACAGAAACTTTGGAGTGTGTTGGAGAGGGAATTAGGAGATTAGGACTTTGATTTTGGACTTGTTAAGTTTAAACAGCTAAGAGAAAAAGGTAAGTACACCATTGTATACAGGAATCCTTGATTGGGGAAAAGCTAATATATTTAGGAATCAGAGTATGGATAGTATTTAAAGCCATTAGCTAGGATGAGCTCACCATGGGAGTGAGTAAAGAAGACTACAGAAAGACAGGCACCCAGTGACTTGGGGAAAAATAAGGAGGATTTGGAAGCCAAATGAAGAAAGTGTTTTGAGAAAACTAATTAACTGTGTCAAATGTTGCTGAGAGGTCAGTTAAGATGAGGACTTGAGACTTGACCATTGAATTCACCAATGTGAATGTCATCAGTGGTATTGATGAAAAAAGTTTCAGTGGAGACATGGGAATACAACCTGACCAGTGTAGATTCCATAGAAAATGAGAGGTGGAAGGTGAAGAAAATAAGACTGAAAAAAAATAGTACATGTGACTTTTCGAGGGAGAAAAGAGAAATGAAAGGGTCAGGTGATGGAGGAAGATGTACGGTCAAGAGTTTTTATCTTTCTATTTTTTTTTAATTATGGGAATTATTACAGTACATGGTAGTGATTGATGATGTGAATAATTCAGTAGAGTAAAGAAATTGAAAGAGAGATATTGAGGAGTAGGCAAAAAAGATGGGATTCCATTTACAAGTAGAGAACTTATGTAAGGAGCCTTAGCTAGGAACAGACAGTTCAGCCACAGAGGAAAGGGAGTGATTATTGTCCAGACCCATGTAACACTGGGAGACAATTCACGAGTATCTTGTGGTTTCACATCTTGCAAGCAGAGGCGCTGACTCATTTTGTTTCTAAACATCTTTTTGAGGATGTTGGTTTAATGAACAGCCTTGAAAAACAGAGATATTGTCTCCCTCAGAGCAAAGAGGAAGCCTGCTTACTGCCTATGATAAAAGATATGGGTCTCTGGTTTCGGGGCTCCTCTCCCATAGAACAGCCTATAGCATACTCAAGCATCCATCTGGGCTCATCTGTGAGGGCGTGGGGCAGGGGGAACTCACAGTGAATGTGCTGATGCTCTCGCTGCCTGCTGTGCTATGAGTGATAAAGGCCTCCATCTCTGACCTGGGAAGGCACTGTGGAAGGTTAACTGGTTAGCTTGCCATAGGGTAAAATCTCAGACTATCCAGAGTCCTTGGTAAATAAGGTGGTTAATTCGGTGATGGGATAATGAGGACATGCCCTGCTAGGTAAAATATAAAGCAAAGTCGTAGGCTAAGAATGAGATTGGGGAAGATATTTTGGAGGTTAAAAAGACAGAGAGAAAGCATGAAATAGACATCTTAGGGTGTGAAGACATCAAGGAAATATAATGACATTGCCAAGTCATGTTCGAGCATATTCAAGTATATTTGGACATAAAAATATAAAGTGCCAGCAGTCTGTACAGTCATTCATTTTTATCTAGCCACTTTCAGCAGCTAGGATACAAAGGACAAGAGGCAGAACATGAGATTTAACTAGGAGATAGAGTATTACTCAAGGTGAGAAAGCTGAAGGAAGATCTCGGTGGGCTTAAAGAATGTTTGAAATAGGCATGATTGAAATTGGCATGTTTGAAATTGGCATGATCTGGAAACATATAAGGAGTGGTTTAACAGCAAGATGTTTGAAAGTGATTGAAGTTTTGGGAGTGGTGATGGTGTGGGTAATGGGTAATGGGTCTCCATATGGATGTTGATGTCACCAAGAATGATGACCAAAGGAGTGGTTGTAAAGTAATAAATCAGATAAAACGTCCAATGAATGAGGGGAATATTGTAGTTCACTACAAAAAGGGGGTGACGTGGTCCGATTAGGGTGACTGCTAGCCCATACTGTGGGTGCCTTCACAGAAATTAGAAAATTACCCTCTAGATGAATGCAGCCTTGCTTAAACCAGGCTCGGCAAAAGGTTTATGTCTCTGTGCATCTTAGAAGATGGCCCCCTTCCTCTGGTCACCGCCATTATCCACACAGCTTTGTACAGGTTCTGCCTGCACAGCATTGTTTTAACTGTGAATCAGATGGCATAGATTTTCCCCCAAAATAAGCTCTTTTTTTTTTGTATTTTTATATTTGTTTCAAGGAACCATATCTTTTTTTTTTCTAGAAATGGTAATGAGAAGCAAGGATGTGGACTTCCGCTGTACCCCAAGACCAAGTGGTTTGTGGAGTACAGACAAATAAATAAGCATCAATTGTCAGGGTTTTAGGGGAAGCCGAGTCCTCAAAGGGGGGTCAGGCTATAATGAGAGAAAGAAGGTTCAGAGAGGAGTTCAAAGACATAGAGTATCTAACTGAGGACTGACTATGAGTACCAGAGGATACAATAGGCGGACGGATCTGAGAAGGGCAGAAGACTGGGCAAAATTAGAGAGTCGTCTGCAGATAAGAATTCCAGAGATAAGAAGGGATGATCTCAAAAGCTTGGCTATGTAATGAGATGTACAGCCTTATGAAATTAGTCTTAGTGCTCTCTTGAGGCTTTCAAACCTTTTGACTATAGTAAAAATATGTTTTACACTATAACCCAGAACACACACATACCCTTGCAGTAAAAATTCCGTGAAACTACTCATCTTATTCCTTCTCTCTATGACACATGCTGGTATTTGCTATCCAATTCTATTCTATTACTGAAAATGCGTGAACCCCTCTGGGAGCCCTAAAGATGGTGAGGAGTAGAG
This sequence comes from Ailuropoda melanoleuca, assembly GCF_002007445.2. Classification (NCBI taxonomy): domain Eukaryota; kingdom Metazoa; phylum Chordata; class Mammalia; order Carnivora; family Ursidae; genus Ailuropoda; species Ailuropoda melanoleuca. The sequence goes on from NC_048227.1 coordinate 76,917,020, forward strand.
AATGTAGAAATTGCGCACAAGCAGAAACCCAAGGGTGGAGAGGGAGAGCGAGTAGCCGAGGCTTAAGCATCACGTCAATCTACAACAGCTTTCCAATCACCGGAGCTTGTGGGGACCAGTAGGGCTACTTTGGGATCTCCAAACCGTACTAAATGCCTCCCACAGATCTTCATGAGACCTGAGATATCTTGACCTTCCTTCCTTCCTCGGTATTCTTACAATAAAGTCCTTTAATCTAGGTTAGGTTTAATATATTTGTGACCTTGGAAAATAGAAAGAGCCTAGTTGACAATGACCATGAAGCACACTGCCTCACTCATACAGGCAGTGGATAAATGGCAACAAACACAGTAACAAAACAAGCCAAATTATCTTCCCTAAAACAGCTCTTTTCTAACGTCAATGCGCTTGTGAATCCCCTGGGAATCCTGTAATAGTGTAGAGACTGATTCAGGAGGTCGGGCATGCGGACTTTGGGTTGGTATACACATCCCAGGATGGGATGGAGGAGAAATACTCTAGATTAGGGGGAAGGAATATAAACAAGTGTCAGATGATGACTATTTTAGCATCTCAGGGCCATACAGTCTCTGTCATAACTACACAATTCTGCCATTGTAGCGTGAACACACAAAGCCATAGACAATACTGAAAGTGCACCTATGTTCCAATAAAACTTTATTTGTGGACACTAACATTTGTATTTTACATCACTGTCACATGTCACAAAATATTATTGTTTTCTTTTGTCTTTTTTTCAACCATTTAAAAATGTAGAATCTGTTCTTACCTCATAGGGCACACAAAAATACGTGGCGAGCCAGATTTGACCCATAGGCTGTGGTTTGCAGGTCCCTGTTCTAAAAGCATCTGTTAGCTTTCTCTACCCAGCAACCCCTACACTTTCCCATAACCACACCTCCACTTTAGGGGACATAGTGGAGGGAAACTGCCCTCGTCTCCATCGATTGTAGTCTTAGTGGGGCCATGAATAACTTGATATCCTAAGCAAACAATGCCCCAATCTAGGTCATCTTCTCCCAGAAATTTATTTGCCTCCTGGTCAAAGTGACCTAAGGACTTACGATATTTATTTCTCCTGTGATGGTACCCAAGAGAGACCATCCAATAGCCCCTGCTCCTTAGACCCAGGAAGCAGTTAAGATCATTCCTTTCTGGATAATTATCACCCGATAATATGATATACACATCTAAAACTTTTCTGGGTATAACCTATGCCAGTTTATTTATTATCACATAACTCCAAATTCATAATTTTTGCCTGCATTATGAAAATGGTTCTTTAAATGTTTTTCTTTACCAGCTGGTACAATGTTACTTAAGCTCTATCAGTAGACAGCAACAGAGGGACATCGCAGGAAGAAAGGGTTTGGCTTCCTGGTTCTCATGTGCCTATTTGGCAAGCTGTGATGGTGTAGACAGATTCTCTAGCACCAAGCTCCTAAAGCACTGGCGACTTGTCAGCATTTGGCTTCTGCGGCATGGGTAGCTTCTCCAGCACAGGGATTGTGCCGTGCACTGTGGCCGGCAGCACCTACCAGCCAGAAGCTGCCCCTGGAAGACCCCCCAGGTGATTTTACCTCTGGTGACACATCTCCCTGTGAAGTGAACAGCTTTCCTCAGCACTCTCAAGGGTGGATTTCTGGCAAGTTCCAGAGGGCAAATTTCTAGCAAGTTCCACTGGTGTGGCATCACTGTGAATTCTCTGCCATCCAGTTAGCCATACCATGCCCTAACCAGCATGGCCGGCTTTCCAGTTTAAAGGGTGTGATCTCTTCCTTGGACATCTATCTCAGTCCCAGGGGCCATGGCTGCTCCTTACACCTACCGTTCCTTTAGAGTTCCCATCTTACCCTGACCTTTATTAATTTTAACTGAGGAATAGAGTAACAATTCTTTATATTGAGCTCGCCCTGTTCAAATGACTGTGTAATTTCTGTATCTTGTTTAGACTCAAACTGATACATAGCTAATTTAATCTCAAATGATTCCACCCATTGACCACTTCACACCAGCAGTCCATGAGAATTTCCATTTCCTCAACTCTTTGAACTGGAAAATTTTGAATGCTTGCCTATTTGATGAGCTTGAAATTGTATTTCCTTGAATCTTTAATATGTTTATTCCTGACTGGAAGACCCTTTTGGCCAGTCTCCTAAAGTAATATCAGCACCATGTTTTTCATATACCAGCCAGAGCTGTGCCTCCTCTGGCCTTCAGTTCATCATCTTCTCGACAATCTGTCACACAAACTACCTTGAAGCAGTGAGGCATTTTCTTCATAAACTAAAGATCCTAGGCCCAAATCTGATTACCAGCCCAGACTTCTTATGGCTTACAGCTTAAAAACCTCAGATTCGCCATTGTGAACATTTTTGCTCACTTGCCAGAGCAGACACACTTTTTCCACATATGTCGGTATGCATGCGCACATATGCATCATATAAATACACACGTACGTATGATGCATATGTTATTACTTCTAAAGTCATTCGAGAGTGAGGCATAGTCATCACACCTCTTTACCCCTAAATATTTCAGTGTGTCTAACTTAAAAACAAGCACAAAATCTTCTGCAATTATAGTACAGTTCATTTATAAAATGGAGGATATTTAACAAGAATAAATTTTGTTACACAACATACAGTCAATATTTACCTAGTCCGCAGGGTTTCCCCTTATCCAGGATCTGATAGAGGACCATGAACTGCATCCAGTGATCATATCTCTTTAGCCTCCTTTAATCTGGAAGAGTCCCTCAGTCTCTGTGTTTCACATCACTGATGTTTTTGAAGAACATGAGGCAGTTGTTTTATACATTATTTCTCAATTCGTGTATGTCCAGTGTTTCCTTATTATTAGATCCAGGTTATTCATTTTTGACAGAAAGAGTAGAGCAATTATAGTATGTTCTTTTCAGTGCCACTGATATTAGTTTGTCCTAATATTGGTAATGTCGATTTTGATCTCTTAAATTGATGTTTGTCAGTTTTTCCGTAAAAAGTTATCATTTCTCTTCTTTGTAATTAATAAGTAATCTACGGGAAATACTCTGGGACTGTGTACTTGTCCTCTTTCTTCCCTTCCCTGATATCATGTTTTATATCACCCTTCACCCACAGTGAAGCTCTGGCTCCCAGTAAAATCAATACGTTTACTCATCTGCTCGACTCTATAAATACATGCAATAGAATTTTATAATTAATACACTAACACCACTAAGAACAACAAAGTTGTTACTGGGTAAAGCTCAAGGATTCTTTATTGCTGGGGTGCCAGGGTGGCTCAGTCAGTTAACATCTGCCTTCAGCTTAGGTGATGATCCCAGGATCCTGGGATCAAGCCCCACAACAACTCCACACCCGTCTTCCTGCTCAGGGAGCCTGCTTCTCCCTCTCCCTCTGCTGCTTCCCTGCTTGTGCTCTCTCCCTCTCTCTCTCAAATAAATAAATAAAATCTTTAAAAAAATTCTTTATGGTTTTTTTTTTCAATAGACTATATCCTATGAAGATACATAAAGTACTATGTTCAAATTTACTTGAATTAGGGGGTTTTTTGAGTGATCATTTTATAATTTTGCTATACATTAAGGTTTATTTGTTTCTGTTTACATATTAGTTAATGTTTTTTGCCCTTTTT
>NC_048227.1:76920728-76963179 GCF_002007445.2 Ailuropoda melanoleuca
GATATTTATTTCTCCTGTGATGGTACCCAAGAGAGACCATCCAATAGCCCCTGCTCCTTAGACCCAGGAAGCAGTTAAGATCATTCCTTTCTGGATAATTATCACCCGATAATATGATATACACATCTAAAACTTTTCTGGGTATAACCTATGCCAGTTTATTTATTATCACATAACTCCAAATTCATAATTTTTGCCTGCATTATGAAAATGGTTCTTTAAATGTTTTTCTTTACCAGCTGGTACAATATTACTTAAGCTCTATCAGTAGACAGCAACAGAGGGACATCGCAGGAAGAAAGGGTTTGGCTTCCTGGTTCTCATGTGCCTATTTGGCAAGCTGTGACGGTGTAGACAGATTCTCTAGCACCAAGCTCCTAAAGCACTGGCGACTTGTCAGCATTTGGCTTCTGCGGCATGGGTAGCTTCTCCAGCACAGGGATTGTGCCGTGCACTGTGGCCGGCAGCACCTACCAGCCTGAAGCTGCCCCTGGAAGACCCCCCAGTTGATTTTACCTCTGGTGACACATCTCCCTGTGAAGTGAACAGCTTTCCTCAGCACTCTCAAGGGTGGATTTCTGGCAAGTTCCAGAGGGCAAATTTCTAGCAAGTTCCACTGGTGTGGCATCACTGTGAATTCTCTGCCATCCAGTTAGCCATACCATGCCCTAACCAGCATGGCCGGCTTTCCAGTTTAAAGGGTGTGATCTCTTCCTTGGACATCTATCTCAGTCCCAGGGGCCATGGCTGCTCCTTACACCTACCGTTCCTTTAGAGTTCCCATCTTACCCTGACCTTTATTAATTTTAACTGAGGAATAGAGTAACAATTCTTTATATTGAGCTCGCCCTGTTCAAATGACTGTGTAATTTCTGTATCTTGTTTAGACTCAAACTGATACATAGCTAATTTAATCTNTTTAGACTCAAACTGATACATAGCTAATTTAATCTCAAATGATTCCACCCATTGACCACTTCACACCAGCAGTCCATGAGAATTTCCATTTCCTCAACTCTTTGAACTGGAAAATTTTGAATGCTTGCCTATTTGATGAGCTTGAAATTGTATTTCCTTGAATCTTTAATATGTTTATTCCTGACTGGAAGACCCTTTTGGCCAGTCTCCTAAAGTAATATCAGCACCATGTTTTTCATATACCAGCCAGAGCTGTGCCTCCTCTGGCCTTCAGTTCATCATCTTCTCGACAATCTGTTACACAAACTACCTTGAAGCAGTGAGGCATTTTCTTCATAAACTAAAGATCCTAGGCCCAAATCTGATTACCAGCCCAGACTTCTTATGGCTTACAGCTTAAAAACCTCAGATTCGCCATTGTGAACATTTTTGCTCACTTGCCAGAGCAGACACACTTTTTCCACATATGTCGGTATGCATGCGTACATATGCATCATATAAATACACACGTACATATGATGCATATGTTATTACTTCTAAAGTCATTCGAGAGTGAGGCATAGTCATCACACCTCTTTACCCCTAAATATTTCAGTGTGTCTAACTTAAAAACAAGCACAAAATCTTCTGCAATTATAGTACAGTTCATTTATAAAATGGAGGGTATTTAACAAGAATAAATTTTGTTATGCAACATACAGTCAATATTTACCTAGTCCGCAGGGTTTCCCCTTATCCGGGATCTGATAGAGGACCATGAACTGCATCCAGTGATCATATCTCTTTAGCCTCCTTTAATCTGGAAGAGTCCCTCAGTCTCTGTGTTTCGCAACACTGATGTTTTTGAAGAACATGAGGCAGTTGTTTTATACATTATTTCTCAATTCATGTATGTCCAGTGTTTCCTTATTATTAGATCCAGGTTATTCATTTTTGACAGAAAGAGTAGAGCAATTATAGTATGTTCTTTTCAGTGCCACTGATATTAGTTTGTCCTAATATTGGTAATGTCGATTTTGATCTCTTAAATTGATGTTTGTCAGTTTTTCCGTAAAAAGTTATCATTTCTCTTCTTTGTAATTAATAAGTAATCTACGGGAAATACTCTGGGACTGTGTACTTGTCCTCTTTCTTCCCTTCCCTGATATCATGTTTTATATCTCCCTTCACCCACAGTGAAGCTCTGGCTCCCAGTAAAATCAATACGTTTACTCATCTGCTCGACTCTATAAATACATGCAATAGAATTTTATAATTAATACACTAACACCACTAAGAACAACAAAGTTGTTACTGGGTAAAGCTCAAGGATTCTTTATTGCTGGGGTGCCAGGGTGGCTCAGTCAGTTAACATCTGCCTTCAGCTTAGGTGATGATCCCAGGATCCTGGGATCAAGCCCCACATCAACTCCACACCCGTCTTCCTGCTCAGGGAGCCTGCTTCTCCCTCTCCCTCTGCTGCTTCCCTGCTTGTGCTCTCTCCCTCTCTCTCTCAAATAAATAAATAAAATCTTTAAAAAAATTCTTTATGGTTTTTTTTTTCAATAGACTATATCCTATGAAGATACATAAAGTACTATGTTCAAATTTACTTGAATTAGGGGGTTTTTTGAGTGATCATTTTATAATTTTGCTATACATTAAGGTTTATTTGTTTCTGTTTACATATTAGTTAATGTTTTTTGCCCTTTTTAAAAAAGATTTTATTTATTTATTTGACAGAGAGAGAGAGACAGCCAGTGAGAGAGGGAACACAAGCAGGGGGAGTGGGAGAGGGAGAAGCAGGCTCCCAGTGGAGGAGCCTGATGCGGGGCTTGATCCCAGAATGCCAGGATCACGCCCTGAGCTGAAGGAAGTTGCTTAATGACTGAGCCAGCCAGGAGCCCCTGCTTTTTGCCTTTTTAACTCTAATGTATTGAATATTTAAAATATTAAATGATTCACCCAGTTCCCATCAACCTCTAAAGGAAACAAAATTTACAAGTTTGTGGTTTGTTTTTCCTGTGTTTCTCTTTGCAAAAATAAGCAGGTATGTGTATATGTTCTTATCATCCTTCTTACGAAAGGTAGCATACTATACAAACTTTTTGGCACCTAGCATTTTTCATTTAACTATATTGCATAGAAATCCATATAGGTTCATGGAGATCTTTCTCATTCTTCACAGCTTCATGGTTCGCCATTGCATGGATGTATGATAGTTTATTTAATCAATTTCTTATGTATGGGCATTTAGGTCATTTAAATATTTTCCAATTACACAAAATGTTGCAATAAATAATACTGCATGCATGAATTTTTTAATTTTTTTGAGGTGTAACTTTGAGATGAATTCCTAGAAATGGTATTTCTGCAACAAAGCATAAATGCATATGTAGTTTTTAAAAGACATAGCTGAATTCTGCTCTATAAAGATTACACTACTTTGTATTCCCATGAGCAATATATATATGAGACTGTCCCAACATTTGAGACAATGTTTCTTTCCTATCACCTGAAAAATCTAGTCTATTAGTTAAAGAAGGCCAGGAAAAGGAGTTGGGATAGGCAGGCTTCCCGTGGTGGTCTCTACTGGGAATCATGAGAAATGAATGCAATAGAGGAAAGGGTCAGAAACAGTCCAATGTATTTGTTGAGTAAAACATAAATATGATATTTGAAACCTGTGTGGAACAGATACATTTTTCAACAAATGTTGACTAAGTGGTTAAACATTTGGAGGGAAAAACTGGTCAGACAGCAATTGCAGACTGTGCTATTCAGACAAACTCTGAATAGATCAACTCCTGATGGAAATAACTAAAAAGCCTGGATTAAATGTAAAAAATGGCTTTCTCAAAGCGTAGAAGATATGATGAGACAGTGAAAACTTTCTAGGCCCAAACTAAAAGAACATAAAAACCAAGATAATTTCATTAACTCAAAAATGTCTGCTCTTAGAGCACATTCTGATCCTTGAAATGTAGCTTAGTTTCGACAACTCATGGGATGAGGGGAAAGGAAACCAAATCCTATAACTCATCGAAGATAGAAGATTTCCCAACAATAAACTGGCACCCTCGTTGGGCTATACCATCAGGGTAAGGGCAAACCAGAAGTTAAAACAAAACAAAGCTCCAGAGTAGAATTAAAGCCCAAGTTCAAATTACTTGAAGTGGTTTAATACAGCCATAGTCTGGCAGTGCCCCCAAGTGTTTGACAGAAGCAAATATAAATCCTCTGGAAGAAGGCACCTTCATCATAAGTCTCAGACTATTTCCACAAAAATTTTGCAAACACAATATTCCATACACAATAAATGATAAAGAAGCAAACAAGGAAATGGAACTCTGGTGAATGAGAGCCAACAGAAACAACAAACAACAGAAACAGGTATATAAAGACTTCAGATATTAGAATTATTAAACACAAAATCTAAAACGACAATACTTAATATGTTTAAAGAAATAAAAAAGGCTTGAAGATGTCTGTAAAGAAAGTTATAAGTGAAATTGAAGATTCAAAAAAGATGAAATAGAATCTCTACAAATTTTTTAAAAAGCAATATTAAAACTAAATAGATACCAATTTCACACCCCATACAAAAATTAGCTCAAGATGAATCATCAGCTACACACAAAAATCAAACCCATATTTTTTAGAAAAAAAAAATATGACAATATCTTTATAATTTGATGGTAGGCAAAGTTTTCTTAAGTCATAGAAAATAATAAGCATAAAAGAGAATGTTGACCAAATTTCAAAAATTACTGTTTATCAAAAGACATTATTAAGGAAATAAATAGACATGGGCACCTGGGTGGCTCAATCGGTTAAACCTTCCACCTTTGGCTCAGGTCATGATCCCAGGGGCCACAAACTAAGAGAAAATGTTTACAAAGCACATAAGAGGTTGATAATCATCATCGATAAATAACTCCTACAACTAATAACAAAAGGATTGTAAGCTCAATTTTTTAAAGGGACAAAGGGTTTGAAAATAAGGCAGCTAACAAAAAGGAGCTAGATGAATGGCTGACAAGTTAGAATCTACATCCAGCAAAAATATTTAACACTAAAGGAAACTTATATCTATACAATGGAATGAAGAATGATAAAAATTATAAATGTCAATAAATATAAAAGACTTTTTCCTCATTTTTAATATTCTTATAATAATCAACTCCTTAAACCAAAATTAATATTGACGTGTCTTGGATAAATCTTTTTTTTAAAAGACAAGAAAAAAAGGCATACAGATTAAGAAGGTAAAGCTGTCTTAATTCTCAGATGACATGATTGTATATTCATATATGCAGAAATTCTTAAGGAACCCATCAAAAAATTATTAGAAATAATAGTTTAATATATCAGTGTTGCAGGATACAAGGTCAATATGCAAAACTCAATAAAATATCTCTATAGTAGCAAGAACAATTGAAAATAAAAATTTTTAAAATACAATGTACAATAGCATCAAAAAAAGTGAAATGCTTAGGGGTATATTTGACTAAATATATGCCAAACCTATATACTAAAATCTGTAAAATATTACTGACATAAATTCAAAAGACCTAAATATATGCAAAGATAAGCCATGTTAATGGACCAGGAAACCAAATATTATTATCATGCTAATTCTTCCCAAATTGATCTATGGATTTAACGCAATCCCAGTAAATACTTTGGAAGTTTTTTTAAAAAAAAAATGATAAGCTAATTCTAAAATTTATTTGGAGACACAAAAGATCTAGAATAGCCTGAAATAATTTTGAAAAGTAAAAGAAAATTTGACGGCTTCTAATTCCTGGTTTCAAGATTTAATAATAGCTAAATTATCAAAATAGGGAGGAATTTGTGTAAAGATAGACACATAGATTAGTGGAACAGAATAGAATCCAGAAGGAGATCCATACATAAATGATTAGTTAGGTTCCCAAAGTAGTTTAGTGGAGAAAGAATAGTCTTTTCAACAAATCATGTTAGAAAAATTGAATATCCATTTGGGGGGAAAAAAATGAACCTTAATCCTTACCTTGCACTACACACAGATATTAACTTGAAACAGATCACAAGAAAACCCAAAAGCATAAAACTTCTGAAGGAAATCATAAGTGCAAGTCTTCACGATCTTTTGGGTAGGCAAAGATAACTAACACAAGATAGAGAACCCACCAACCACAAAATTTAAAAATTATAATAATTTAGACTTCATCAAAATTAAAATCTTCTGATCCTCAAAAAACGTCATTCAAATCAGTTCCAGTTCTGCTAAGACAATGTAAATCCCCTAAAAACCCTTGGCACAGGGACAAGTTTACTGTGATGGTGGTTGTTGTTGTTTGCAACTCCCCCCGTCCCCCAAGAAAAGAGCCACAGTCATGGAGCAGTGTGAGCAACTAAGTTTCCCAGAGAAACTCTGACGTATTTCTTGGTAAAGGAAAGATGGAAAATAGCCTAAGCACTCTGGGGAATGAAGAAGAGAATCTTGAACAGAAAAGAGCTGGAAAAGAGAACACCTAGTTTTGTCTGTGAATACACAAAGACTCTGCCAATCCCCACATGCGTGAAACAGACCTAAATAGCATGACAAAAGCTCAAAGAAATAAACTCAGATTTGGACTACAACTCAAAGAAGGTAAAAAGAAATTACCGTCTGAACCCAACTAGGTTAATTATCTGCTAACATAAAACTATCAATATCCTCCAGAGGATTAGAACAGAACCCAAAATCTACACATCAAATGAGTCATGATGTCCAGGATACAATCCAAAATTACTTGCCATAAAAATAATCAGGAAAATATGACCCATTCTCAGGAGAAAAGACAATCAACAGAGGCCAACTATGAGATTCTCAAGATATCAGAGTCATCAGACAAGGCTTTTACAATAATACTTATTATCACTTTCAATAAAGCAAAGAATGAACACACCTGAAATTAATGAAATAAAGGAGATCTCAATGAGAAATATATTACAAAAAATAACCAAATGGAAAGTTTTAGAGGTAAAACGTAATAGAAATAAATATTTCACCAGATAGGCTTAATGGCAGAATATATATGACCAAAAAAATTTATTGAACTATAAACTAGATCAATAAAAACTTTCCAATATAAGGGACAGAGAGACAAAAAGATTAAAAAAAAAAGAGCCTGGGGAACCTATGGGAAAATATCAAAAGATCTAACATACATTAATTTGGAATCCAAGGAGTATACAAAAAAGAGGTCAGGAGAGAAGAAAAAAAAATAGAAGCAATAACGGTCAAAAAGTTCCTAAATTGTGCGAAAGATGTAAATTAATAGATTCAAGAAGCTCAGAGAACTTCAAACAGGATAAATTCAAAGAAAACCATGCCTAGAAACATCATAATCAAACTCTGTAAACACTTAAGACTTTGTTTCTTAAGTTGTCAAAATAGGACATATTCATAAGGAGTAGCAGTGATTTGAATGAATGCAGATTTATCATCAGAAACCACGGAGGCCAGATGACATAGAACAACATCTATGAAGAGCTGAAAGGGAAAAAATGTCAATCCAGAGTTCTATATCCACCCAAAATATCCCTCAGGATTAAGGCAACATGAAGACCTTCTCATATAAAGGAAAACTAAAAGAATTTGTTGCAAACAGCCTTGCACTGTAAAACATGCCAAAAGAAGTTTTCCAGACTGAACAAGTGATACGAGAGGGAAAATTGAATTTCCGATTAAATAGCAAACNGTGATACGAGAGGGAAAATTTAATTTCCGATTAAATAGCAAACGTTAGAAATGATAGATATTTTTTTATTAATATAAAAGTCTAGTTTTCCTCTTGAGTGTTTTAAAATATATATGACTTTTTAAAGCAAAAATTATAATATTGTCATGTGTTGTTTTCAATGAATATAGATAAAATGCATATGATATCTGTAACATAAAATGTGGAGGGGAAGGTAAGCAATCTATGTTGTTGAAAGATTTCCATATTTTACATAACATTGTTAGTACAATATTAACTTTAAGTAGAATGTGGAAGATGATAGATAGATAGATATCCCTAGATCAACCCTAAAAAATATGCAAAGAAGTCTATCTAAAAAGCCAATAGATAAATTAAAATTGGATACTGAAAAATATTGAAATAATCCAAAATTGAGCAGAAAGGGGGGAACAGGGGACTAAAAAAGCATGGAAAAAAAAACAGAAAACAATAATTGGCTGACTAAATCCATCTAGATCAAGAATTGTATGAAATGCTAATTGAAGCCTAAACACTTCCAATGAAAAGAAATTGTCAGATTGGACAAAAAAAGATCTAGCTAGCTCCTGTCTATAAGAGACACATTTGAAATATAAAAGCATTTTATATAAATATAAAATTAGGTTGAAAGTAAGTAGAAAAAATATACTGTGCAAAGAATAAGCATAAGAAAACTGGAATGGTTATGTTAGTAACATAAATAGACTTTAAGACAAAGTTTATCACCAGAGATAAAGAGAAACATTTCATAACGATAAAAAGGACCTTTGGTAGGAAGAAACAAATGTGTACACACCCAATAACTGAATCTCCAAATATATGAACATACAAAAATGTATGATGCGTTCATGTACCGTAATACTACTTAACAATAAAAAGATGTACAAATGGCAAATAAACATACAAAAATGCTCACCATCATTAGCCATTAGCGAAATGCAAATTGAAACCACAGCGTAAGACTATTACACATCCACTAGAATGGCTAAAGTGATAAAGATTGACCATACCAAGCATTTAGAAAGATATGAAACAAATGAAGCTTTCGTGTAAATTTGTACAACCACACTAGAAAAGCAGCTCTACAATTTCTTATGAAATTAAATATATATCACCTACCAATTCCACTTATAAAAATTTAGCTATGAGAAATGAAAAACAAATGCCTATATAAAGATTACATATGAATGGTTACAAGCAGCTTTGTTAATAATACTCGTAACCTCAAGCTAACCCAAATGTCTGAAAACAGGTGAATGAATTAAAAAATATGATACATTCAGTAAATATAACACTAGGGGGAAAAAAGTGAATTACTGATACTTGCATATAGGCATATAAAATATATAAAAATATCATACCGAGTGAAAAAGGCCAAATACAAAAAAATATATGCCACATTATTTCATTGATATAAAATTTTAGAATAGTTAAAACTAATCGAAAATGACAGAGAATGGATTAGTGTTTGCCTGNATCGAAAATGACAGAGAATGGGTTAGTGTTTGCCTGGAACTGGGAACCAGGAGTTAATGGAACTTCATGTGTGATAGAAATACATTTGTTTATTCAGGTGATGCCTACACAGGTATACAATGTGTCAAGCACATTAAATCGTAAACTTAACACGAATGCATTTTATTTTATGTAAATTATCCTTAATAAAATTGATTCAACACATTAAAAATAGAGTTTGGTCTTCATGAATTTTAGGTTTTAAATAGATAGGTATATGGATGGATAGATTTAGACTTAAAAGAAATTAGTGTAATTGAATTCCTCATTCTGCCTGCCACACCCCAAATTAGTTTGAGCTCAGAAGTCTAATAAGTAGATAAATAACATTTCTCCTCACTGTTTTAGAAAAAATAGCCCATCAGAGAGGAAAGTCTATGTCATGGCCCCAGATTTGGATTTAAATCCCATTTGATATTTATTTATTACATAACTCTAGACAATTCCCTTGTTCTTTTGGAATTCCTATCTACCTCCTTACATGTGAAATTGTTATAATACCTAATTTCCTGGGCTGCCTCAAGTAAATGAGACAGGTATATAAAGTAGCTGGCACAGAGAAGAAACTTGAAAGAAATGATTGTCCCCTGTTTTAGAAGAACCAGATTTTTAAAAACAAGATTATTTCCCCATGTCCCATTCGACCTATATGGGGTTACCTCACAGATACGGCAAGTTCGATTCCAGACCACTGCAATGAAGGAATTATCACAATAAAGAGATTCAAGTGAATTTTTTGGTTTCCCAGTGCATAGAAAAGTTAAGCTTACACTATCGTGTATAAATATTAAGTGTGCAATAGCATTATATCTTAAAAAAACCAACACACGCACCTTAATTAAATGATACCTTATTGCTAAAAAGCACTAATGATAAACTGAGCTTTCAGCAAGTCATAATCTTTTTGCTGGGGGAGGGTCTTTCTTTGATGCTAGTGCTGCTGACTGATTGGTGATTGCTGAAGGTTGGTGTGGCTGTGGCATTTTCTTCAAATAAGACAACAATGACATTTGCTGCATTAATTGACTCTTCCTTTCAAGTATGATGTTTCTGTAGCATGTGATACTGTTTGATAGCATTTTGCCCACAGTGGAACTTCTTTCAAAACTGGAGTCAATCCTCCCCACCTCAGTCGCTACGTTATCAACTAAATTTATTTCGTATTCTTTTTTTTTTTTTAAAGATTTTATTTATTTATTTGACAGAGATAGAGACAGCCAGCGAGAGAGGGAACACAAGGNTTGATGCTAGTGCTGCTGACTGATTGGTGATTGCTGAAGGTTGGTGTGGCTGTGGCAATTTCTTCAAATAAGACAACAATGACATTTGCTGCATTAATTGACTCTTCCTTTCAAGTATGATGTTTCTGTAGCATGTGATACTGTTTGATAGCATTTTGCCCACAGTGGAACTTCTTTCAAAACTGGAGTCAATCCTCCCCACCTCAGTCGCTACGTTATCAACTAAATTTATGTCGTATTCTTAATTCTTTTGCTGTCAATTCAACAATCCTCACAGTGTCTTCACCAGGAGTAAATGCCATCTCAAGAAACCACTTTCTTTGCTCATCCATCAACAACAATTCCTCATCCATTCAAATTNTATTCTTAATTCTTTTGCTGTCACTTCAACAATCCTCACAGCATCTTCACCGGGAGTAAATGCCATCTCAAGAAACCACTTTCTTTGCTCATCCATCAACAACAATTCCTCATCCATTCAAATTTTATCCTGAGATTGAAGCACTTCAGTTCTATCTTCAGGCTCAGCTTCCAATTCTAGTTCTCTTGCTACTTGCACCACGTCTGTAGTGACTTCTTCCACTGCAGTCTTGAACCCCTCAGAGTCATCCATGAAGGTTGGAATCAACTTTTTCCAAATTCTTGATATTTTGACTTCTGCCCATGAGTCACAAATGTTCTTAATGGCATTTAGAATGGTAAATCTTGGGGCACCTGGATGGCACAGTCGGTTAAGCATCTGGCTCTTGGTGTTAGCTNAGTTAAGTGTCTGGCTCTTGGCGTTAGCTCAAGTCCTGATCTCAGGGTCATGAGATTCAGCCCCACATCGGGCTCCACACTCAGGGTGTCTGCTNTCAGAGTCATCCATGAAGGTTGGAATCAACTTTTTCCAAATTCTTGATATTTTGACTTCTGCCCATGAGTCACAAATGTTCTTAATGGCATTTAGAATGGTAAATCTTGGGGCACCTGGATGGCACAGTCGGTTAAGCATCTGGCTCTTGGTGTTAGCTCAAGTCCTGATCTCAGGGTCATGAGATTCAGCCCCACATCGGGCTCCACACTCAGGGTGTCTGCTCAAAATTCTCTCTCCCTCTCCCTCTGCCTCTCCCCTTTGTGATTTCTCTCTCTCTCTCAAATAAATAAATAAATCTCTTTTTTTTTTAATGGTGAATCCTTTCCAGAAAGTCTTTGATTTACTCTGCCCAGATCCACCAGAGGAATCACTGTCAATGGCAGGTATAGACCTACTAAATATATTTCTTAAATAATAAGACCTGAAAGTCAAAATTACTCCTTGATCCATAGGCTGCAGAATGGATGTTGTGTTAACAGGTATGAAAACAACATTAATCTCATTGTACATCTCCATCAGAGCTCTTGGGTGACCAGGTGCATTGTCAATGAGCAGTAATATTTCGAAAGGAATCTTTTTTTCTGGGCAGTAGGTCTCAATAGTGGGCTTAAAATATTCAGTAAATCATCTTGTAAACACATGAGCTGTCATCCAAGCTTCGTTGTTCCATTTATAAAACACGAGCAGAGTAGATTTAGCATAATTCTTAAGGGCCCTAGGATTTTTGGAATTGTAAATGAGCATTGACTTCAACTGAAAGTCACCTACTGCATCAGCCCCTAATAAGAGACTCAGCTTGTCCTTTGAAGCTCTGAGGCCAGGCATGGACTTCTCTCTAGCTATGAAAGACTTAGCTGGCATCTTCTTGCAATAGAAGGCTGTTTTGCCTATAGTGAAAGTCTGTTGTCTAGCGTAGCCGGCATCACGAATGCTCTGAGCCAGACCTTCTGGAGAACTTGCTGCAGCTTCCACATCAGCGCTTGCTGCTTCGCCCTTCACTTTTCTGTTATGGAGACCGCTTCTGTCCTTAAACCCCATGAACCAACCTCTGCTGGCTTCACACTTTTTTTCTGTGGCTTCCTCCCCTCTCTCAACCTTCATAGAATTGAAGAGACTTCTGGCCTTGCTCTGGATTAGGCTTTGGCTGAAAGGAATGTTGTGGCTGGTTTGATCTTCTATCCAGATCACTCAAACTTTCTTCCTATCAGCATCAGCAATAAGGCTGTTTCACTTTCTTATCATTAGCGTGTTCACTGGACCAACCCTTCAC
The DNA here is from genome assembly GCF_002007445.2 of Ailuropoda melanoleuca. Taxonomy (NCBI): domain Eukaryota; kingdom Metazoa; phylum Chordata; class Mammalia; order Carnivora; family Ursidae; genus Ailuropoda; species Ailuropoda melanoleuca. The sequence continues at coordinate 76,933,260 of NC_048227.1, forward strand.
ATTTCTTTCAAGAATGTTCCCTTCTCATTTGCAACTTTGCTAACTGTTTGACACAAGAGGCCTAGCTTTTGGCCTATCTTGACTTCCAACATGCCTCCCTCACTAAGCTTAATCACTTCTAGCTTTTGATATATAATGAGAAATGTGTGACTCTTCCTTTCGCTTGAACACTTAGGCTATTAATTGGCCTAATTTCGACACTGTTGTGTCTCAGGGAATAGGAAAGCCTAAGGAGAGGTAGAGAGATGGGGAAGAGCTGGTTAGCAGAGCAATCAGAACACACAGATTTATTCAATACGTCCGCTGTCATATGGATATGCACGTCATCAAGTCCCAAAACAACTACAATAGTAACATCAAAAATAAATGACCACAGATCACCATAACAAACACAGTAATGAAAAAATTTGAATATATTGTTAAAATTACCAAAATGTGACACAGATACATGAAGAGAGCAAATGCTGTTGGAAAAACAGTGCTGACATGCTCAGTGCAGGGCTGCCACAAAAAGCTCATTTGTAAAAATCACAACATCAGTGAAATGCAAGAAAATGAGGTATACCTATAATCTCATTCATACTTCTCATACAATGCATCCTGGGATTTTTGTTTATTTGTTTGTTTGTTTAGAACATAGGTGACTATGTTCATTTTTTTTCTTTGAAGATTTTATTTATTTATTTATTTGACAGATTTTATTTATTTATTTGACAGAGAGACACAGCGAGAGAGAGAACACAAGCAGGGGAAGCGGGAGAGGGAGAAGCAGGCTCACCGCCGAACAGGGAGCCTGACATGGGGCTCAGTCCCAGGACTCTGGGATCATGACCTGAGACGAAGGCAGATGCTTAACGACTGAGCCACCCAGGAGCCCCTGGTGACTATGTTTATAAAGCGAGAAGTTTAGGGTTTATTTTAGTTGTCACTAAGTTTGTCACTCAGTCAACAGTATTTATTAACCTCCCATTGTGTATCAGGCACTTTTCTAGTCTCTGAGGGCATATTGGGGAAGTAGATAGGGAATAACTGAAATGTTTGCAGTTAGTGATACCTATACTAATTGTATGAATCAATACATATATACACACACAAATGAAGAGTAGTGAACTTACACACAATTTTGAAACATATTGGAGCATTCTGCATGTATGAAGGCCCTACTTCAGCTCTGCCAAAACTGACGCCATATCTGACAAGTAAACTAACATTAGTTTTCTCATCTATAGAACAAGAGATTTGAACTATGTCTCCTTTCAACTCTAAGATTTATGTATGGAAAGATGTCTTAAGTCCTTTCCTGATTTTTAAAATCACTCATTACATATATTATTTCTTCCACTAATTCTAGGTGTGCATTATGCAAAAACAGTTTGGATTCTGAATTATCTCAGAGAAAAAAATTATTCATTGATTCACTCATTAAACATTCACTGAGCACCCTCTGTGTATAAATAACTATGCTAAGTTCTAGGTATAAAGTGGTCACCAAAACAATCTTGGTCCCTAAAAACAAAATAATAAGCAAACAAAAAAACCAATCTTAGTCCCTGACCTCATGGAATTTACTAGGTGTAGGAGGTAAGGAAAAAGTTTTTCGATTTTGGAGGAAAATAAAGAATTCAGTTTTTATAGGCTAAGTTAGAGATGTCTGAGATGCAACCCAGTAGAAAGAGCAGATGTAGGATTACCTAAGGAGATATCACCAGATCCCTATTATTTAAATTCATGAGGCTGGATGTGGTCAAGTTGAATGAGCGTATGTAATGAGAAGAAAAGAAATCACAGGTCTAAATTTTTAGGGAAGTTCTTCAGTTTAAGTTTTAACGATTGGGCATAAGAAGAGTTGCTAACAAAGCTGACTGAGAAGAGATGGGAAAGACAGAATGAAAACCAGGGTATAGCATTCCAAGTAGAGGGAATGGTCAGCTGTATCAAATACAAACTAAGTGAAAGAAAGACCCATTGAATTTGGGGAAACTGAAATCACTGACGCACTTGGCGAATGAAGATTTAGCGGGCTGGCCTAAGCAGGATTGGACTGTGCTGAGAACTAACGGTGGGTAAACCAAGTTGGGACTATGAGTGGACAATATCATAGAGAAAAGCTGTGCGAGTTGGAAGGAAATGCAGGTTTGGCAGATTTGGGGGCTATTGTGTGTCTGCGTTTTAGTGCAATTGTTTTCTTTTTGTTTTTGTTTTAAGATGTGTGATATCAGGGCTGAAGGGAGGTTGAAGATGAACAGGAGAGAAGGAGAGAATTGATGGGTGAGGACTGTTAGGCATTGAGCAATGTAATCCAACGTAGAAAGGAAGGATTGGTCTCCGACACTTTAAAGACGCTAAAAGTGGTGGAGGTATGTCATGGGTTTAGGGTGGATAAAGGAAAAAGGCAGCAATGTAGAAAGTGTAGGGGCCAGATTACGGGACAGACTGAAATCCAACTTCTTCCATTTACTAGCTTGCTCAAGTTATGCTGTTTCTGGACTTCCAATTTCTTCATCTCTAAAACAGGGGGCAAGTATTACCTATGTTATAGATTTGTTTCGTGAATTTTAAGTGAGTTAACATTTATAAGAGCACTTAAAAATATCTGCCAGATACCAAGTGCTGAGTAGGTGGTAGTTACCACTGTCTTTGTGGGATGATAGAGAGGATCCTGTTTGATGACTTCTACATTCTTCATGACATGGGACAAATATAAAAACATTGATCATCTCTCTAAACTTGAAGTCGTGCAAATAAACAACAAGAAAACTTTTTTCCGTTAACTTGCTAAAGATTTAAAAACTGTAATAGCCCCTATTGGCAATGGTGAGTGAATCAGGCCTGTCTCTCCACGTCTGGTGCAAGCAGAAGGGGCACATCCCCTCCAGGAGGCAATCTGGTCATATGAATCACAAGATTTTGTTATGCCAGTGGCACAGAGGTCCTCAGAGGAGGCTTCGAGCTGTAGGAGGGGGTGGGTAGTCCTGCCCCCGAGAAAGCTAGTTAGTTACATTTGACTCCATCCCCAGCTCCCTGATTGGTGAAACTCTGGAGTCCTCCCCCTGGTTCTTGTTAATTCCTAGGTTTATGCTGTGTGGTGTAATTGGCCTCAGGCTCCTGTGTTTGTATGCTGTCTTTGTTTCTCTTTCCAACAATTCAGCTTCTTCACAAGTCTCCAAAAGAAATCCACTAAGAGGGAGGGGTCACATCCTTAGAGCACAGTCTTAAATTTTATTTCTCTCTCTTATTCCCCACCCCTCATTACCTCAGGGGATTCAGAATTCTCTGTTGTGCAGAGCATTTCAGCTCTTCCAAATTTCCAACTTCATAGCTGCGTACTAAAGCCTTCAGCGCATGCACGAGGGTATTCTAAGACCTAATGTGACTGCAAGGGTTATCGGTGGCAAAATTTTACTAGTACCCCAGCAATTCCACTTCCAGAATGAAAGAAATAACCAAATACTTATTTCAGTATTATAATCGCCAAAATATTGTAAACAATTTAAATACTCAACAAAAGGGTTAATAAATCATAATATATGTCATACAATGGAATGTTAAACAACTATTAAAATACCATTTTGAAAAGCATTTATATAGGGAAATTCTCGCAATACATTTTTTCAAAAAAATACGTTGAGGTACAAAGAATAAAACAACCAAAAAGAGGTAGCCTCTAATCCCCCTTTCCATCAACACTTTAATAAAGGGTAATGTATGTATAAAGTTATAAAATTTAAGCAATGCAGAAAGTCACAAAATGGAAAGTGAAAAGTCTCATTTCCCTCCTTCCCCTCCCCTACCACCCTCTCCAAATGAACAATTGCTTATACACTTCCTAATTTTAAAAAGCATAAATCTGCATAAATTCACATCTATCTTTATTTTAATTTTACACAAAAGAGTATAAAATTTACATTGTTTTATAACTTTGTATACTTATGATGCATTTTAGAGATCTTTCAATAATCAGCATATATATATATATAACATTTTAAAATATGACATAGATATTATTCCACAGTGTTCCATCATATCGATATACTCTAATTTATTTGACAAGTACTCTATTTTGGGAAACTCTGGGTGCCATATTTTCTTCCAGAAGATTATGCCAATTTACACTCCAATTTATAGAGTTTTCCCACATTTTTATTGCATCCGTACTGAGTATCATTAAAATTTACAATATATATTTAAAAAGGGGGAAAAAACCCCAATATAAAAATGTAAATAAAGTCATTCAACTTCCAGTTAATGAGCAACTACTATGTGAATTTAAAAATCATGACATGGTACTACACTGCACATAACAGATAGATTAGGGAGATACGGTTCTCAGTCTCTATCTTCAATCTAATAATTTGGAGGGGAAGGGGAAGATGTAAACAAGTGACAGTAATACAAAAAGGAAAGAAAAGAAAAAAGGGAGAAATAATTGTCATACTAAAACTAAAATGAGGAGCAGAGCACGGAGGAAGAAATGATTTCTCTCCACTGGGCTAAGGAGAGTCTTAGCACCTAATGGTGCGTTTTTATTTGGGGTTTAAAAACCCTAACAGCTATAATTTGTTGACACTTTGTATGTACCAGGCACTATGCTGATTTACTTTAGTGCATTTTCTAATTTAATCTCCATAACAATCCGAGGTGGATAAGATTTGCATTGGCATTGTATAGATAAGGAAACGGAATCCGAGCAAGATTAATTGCTTAATGTCACACAGTTGTTGCCATATACCTTCCCCGTACAGCTCATTTAATTCTCATAATGTTCCTCTGAGGTAAGCACTGTTATTACCCCTTTTACAGGTGATAAAAATAAGGCATGGAGAACTGAAGTTATTTGTTCAAGGTCACAGGACCGATAAGTGAAGTGGCCCGGCAGGGACACACATGGGGGTGATCTGATTCAGAGCCCCTTTGTTGATTCCCTGTGGGAGGGGATGGACTGGGGAAAGGCACTCGAGGAGGACAGCCCTGCGTGAGCATTTGTGTGTGTGCGCGCGCGCGCGGATCGAGGGCGCTCCGGTGAGCCAGACTCTGGAAGCACAGGACCAGTAAGGGAGTTGTTCACGAGGGGCTGAACTGGGCCAGTGCGCGTGGGAGCAGAGTGAGTAGGCAGGAATGAGACACGTTGCAGAGGTAGAATAGAGCAGACCCAATGACTAATCCGGTGCCTCAATCACAGCCCCTCTCAGCCTTCACTTCTCTACACTAAAATCGGAGCTCAGAGGCCACCTTAACATTCCTTTCCCCCGGGATGGAGGAGGGCCTGTTTAGTGGCCTGTTTAGGGATGCTTCTGTTAGCATCGCAATAACTCTTGTGCAGTGTGGTCTGGAGAAAGGAGAATGCTCATGAGTTTTGCAGCTCAAATAGCTCTCCCTCCCTCAATCATGCACCATGAGGTCAGGGGGGTAGGTATCAAGCAGGTTGCAAGAGAAACAGCTTACTACCATCCAATAGTTTCTTTCTTTTATTTTTTTAAAAAGATTTATTTATTTGACAGAGATAGAGACAGCCAGCGAGAGAGGGAACACAAGCAGGGGGAGTGGGAGAGGAAGAAGCAGGCTCATAGTGGAGGAGCCCGATGTGGGGCTCGATCCTGTAACGCCGGGATCACGCCCTTAGCCGAAGGCAGACGCTTAACCGCTATGCCACCCAGGCACCCCTACCATCCAATAGTTTCTAACAGGGATGAAGAGGTCTATCCTACTGACATCATTTCCGATTTTCCTAACACCTGTTCTGCAGCATTCGACACACGGGATTATTCCCTCCCTGAATTCTTCTCTGCTACTAACTTCTGCAATACTCGTCTTAACTGATTTTCCTCTGTGGAGAGCAAGATGGAGTCACTCACGTCAAGCAGTAACTTACGTCGAACAGTGACGTCAGCAGCCAAGGGCAAGGCAGCTAAGATCAGAGGTCTCTGAAAGCAGCCCAGGCTGATGACACCCAGAACGGACCGCCGGCACAACCAGAGGAGGACTGCAGAGGCCCAAGACTGATGCAACTCCTGCAGAAATGGAGGAGTTTTGCAGCAACTGTCACAGTCTCCAGACGCGGACCTGTTTACGTCTGACCACATCAAAGAGGCAACTGCTACCGAAGGTTCTGCCCGATTGATCTCTGAACATCACAGAGATCTCCACTGCTTGAACAGAATAAGGGGCACCTGCCTACGAGCTCTGACCAGGACCAGACCGAGGCCTCACCTTAACTGCGTGCTCATGGACCGACTTCGCGTTTGGTTACTTAACGTCTCACCCCTTGTTGCGTCTTGTTTGTTATGTGACTTTGTATTGTGCTTTGCTTGGTGGGATATATATGAAGCCAAGTTAAATGTGTAGCAAAATGCCATGGCCTTGGGAATCCAGAAGCTGCTGTTAACCTTGCTTTATGACTGAACAAAGCTGACACTCTGGAAAGATGCAACTTGAACGTGCCTTCATAGCGGGCTTGGCACGTCCTCCTCCCTCTCTGACTTGCCTTTCCATTCCCCCTGCACGTGGTCTGTTCCTTCGCCTGCCTCTTACAGGACCACGTGCCCCACGGTTTCTTCAGCAGCCTTCGATTCTCGCTCTGTCTGATTCTGGTACAATCTCAAATAAATTCACTTAGAATCTTTCAACTGTCAATTCACAGAAATAAGAGGACCTGAACCTCTACACCTATTTCACTTTCATTCAGAAGAACGTCATTAAGCTTGTAACATGCTTATAGCTTTGGCTATAACTCATTTCTGAGGTCTCTGGGTCGATTTCACCTACCTACTTTTCTCAGCAGATCTGAGGACTCACTCTGTGCCTATATTCACGCGGAAGCATCTGACTGCACTGCTTTCGGCTACTATGTGTCAACACTTCATTTGGCCCAATCTAGTTATTAGTAATCTGTACCAGTACCTCCCAAATTTTACAACACATTGGAATCACCTAAGTATCCTTAAAAACAAACACACCTTGCCTCCACTGCAGACAGGCTGATTTAATCGGTATGGGGTGGGACTTAGACACTGGACTTTTAAAAAGCTTACCATATGATTCTAATATGCAACAAATTTGGGAACTACCACCCTCTTTGGTGGTTCCCACACCCAGTTACTCATTGGAAGCACTTAGGAAGTTTCTTTAAAAAGATACGCATCTCTGGGTCCTACCTTAGGCCTCAGCCAGTGGGACTCCGCAATCTACTTCATGTAAGTCTCCAGGTGAACGGATGCTGAGACAAACTCCCTGCCATGTACGCAACTTGCCGTGGGCCTTTATGGCTGGATTACTACAGTCTTCATCCCAGTTTTTTGAATGACACCATAATATAATTGGCCCCTTCTATCCTGAGAATGGTCTAGAGCTTCTGTTCTGATCCATGTTTTGTGCTCGAATCATATACACAAGATTCCAAAGACATTTGGCTGTCATCCCACGTGCACTTCATTTTCAACTATGGCCAAAATTGAACTCACCAATTTTTTATTCTGTGTTGCATTTCTCTCTCTGCCTCGTCCAGGTAAGCATCACCCTTACCTACACTGGTGGGCAAGTCCCAAGTCTAGCCACCACCTCTGAATTCTCTTCTCTTAAGCCCACAGCTAATAGTAACCAAGTCCACTGCACTAAATTCGATCCTGTTGGTTCTCTCCATTTTGTCGATTATAATCTGGTTCAGATCCATACTATCTCCCAATCAGAGCACTGCTAGTAACCTAACTGATCTTCCTGCCACTGATGTCCTGACTGCTAATCTCAGTTTTCTTTCAGTTCCTTAGGGCTACTTAAATGAACTTTAGAAAATGTAAATCTGATTATCACAACCGCTGCTTAAAATCTTTTAATGGCTCCGCCTTGCCGTTTGAGTAAAATTCAAACTTTTTAGCTCACAGAGCCCTTCCTGAATTTTGCCTCCAGTCTCAGTCCCTCAGGACAAAGTTTCTCTTTCCTGTGAGTCACCTGGGGCCCCTCTCCAGACCTGAACCACATTCCGTGGAGGAAGAGCTCTAGATATCTAATATTTAACAAGCCTTAGGTGATTCTGCTGATCTCACTAGATTGAGAAACACAGCCCTCAGACACGCCCATTCCACTTGTCATTTAAGAGAGCCAATTTGCGTGAGCCTTCCTGAATACACTATGTCATGTCTTTACTGTGTCGTTTCCACCTGGCTCACTTCTCCTTATCCCTCAACGTTCCCACATGGGGTGGAGTCTCCTGACTCCAGATGCAGCTCTTCTGTGCTCTTCTGTATTTCTAGAACACCTCGTGCCCCTCCCTATTCCACCATTTCCCACCTTATTTTCTTATCTAGCTTCCCCACTAGAATTTGAATTCCTTGATGGTAAATACTATGTCTTGGTTTTTTTCTTCTTTTTATCCCCAGATTCCAGCATAATGTTGCATAATAAATGTTTGTTGAATGCATTACGAGAAAATGAAAACAGAGGAGTCTGTTATTAAGTAAACAGAGCTGTCAAAAGCCTAGCAGATTTAGCAATACAGACAACTACCAGAATTTGAATTTAAGGCTGGAGGTCCTACACTACAATTTAAAATACAAGTAGATAGACCCAGAGAGAATCATAGCGTAAGTACAGGGTCAGTCAAAAATTTTAATTTCGAGTAATAGACACTGATACAGGCTGAATGGAATAGAAAAGGAATTTATTGAAAGGTTATTGGGAAGCCCACAGAATTTCCAGGAAGACAAAAATGCCAGGCTTTGAAAACAGGCAGGAACAAAGGAAGGCTAAGCGGCTAGAATCACAGCCCCGGCTGAACAATGGAGGCTGCCGCTCTCCCACCTGTCTCTACCAGCACAGGGCACGATGCAGCCGTTGGCACGGCTTCTAGTAACTGCTGCGGCGGCTGCTGCCTCTAAAATGAATTCTCCACTTACCTCTTCTTTGCCTCCCTCACCGCGGATTCAAATCTCAGAAGAGTTCTAGTGACCGGACAAGTTTAGGTCTGGGTGTGTGTGAGAGAGGGGTGCAGCGAAAGCACGCTTCCAGACTTCTTAGCACCAGCGTGTGTGAGCAGCAAAGGTTGAAAGCTTGGAGAATTCTTCAGATAAATGCAGGTGTTCAGATGCTGGATAGACCATTTAAAACAACAACAACAACAACAAAAACCTTGTTTCTAATTTTACACAGTATTTTATAATACTGTGGTATTGGTAAAATTAATTTCTAAGTACAATAACAACATGCATTACATACGTGTGTGACATCAGACTCAGGTCTTCAGGCAGCAAACACTGCAGCATGGGTTTCTTCTAGGACTCCTGGAGAATGAATAGGAATCCAGAGGGAAAAGTGAGGTTGCACACACTGGGGATAGAGAGGACAGGTGTGGGCTCAAGGGTCTGTGTCAAGAGCTCTCAAGAGTAACCGGGGAGGTGGAATTGAAGCCAAAGAGTGTGCAAACAAGATTGGTTGAAGATGATCGCCTCAGACATGGGGGGAGTATTCGAGGTTAATTAGTTCATTTAAAATGTTATGTCTCTGTTTTTAATTAAAGAAACATCTTCTTTGTTAAAAAAAGAGAAGAGTATATAATTTTAAAAATGTAAGAGATATTGAAAAATACATATAAGAAAGTTTAAACAATCACCTCAAATCCTGCCCCTGAGAAATAACCCTCAACACTAGAGGCACATCATTCTAACCATCTTTCTGCATATGCTTACAGAAAGAAGCATCGGGACTGCCACATTACACTGCTGCAGGGGTTACCATTCACGTAGAATGCATATGTCAAAGGTAGAAATGGGATGGATGGATGGATGGATGGATGGATGGATGGATGGGTGGATGGATCGATGGGTGGTTGAGCTTTTGTTACACGGTTTCATTTTAATAAAAGCAGCAGTTTTAATTTTAATTAATAGAGGAAAAAGTTAAAGAAATTGATGACTTCTAATATGTTTCTTCATCACGAAATACGTAATTTCCTCTTAAAAAAACCTAACATTAGGGGCACCTGGGTGGCACAGTGGTTGGGTGTCTGCCTTTGGCTCAGGGCGTGATCCCAGCGTTCTGGGATTGAGCCCCACATCAGGATCCTCCGCTATGAGCCTGCTTCTTCCTCTCCCACTGCCCCTGCTTGTATTCCCTCTCTCGCTGGCTGTCTCTATCTCTGTCAAATAAATAAAATCTTTTTAAAAAAAAAAACCTAACATTAAAAAATAAGAGATGGAAATTGTTATTTTTTTGTTTCAACCCAGTGTTTGGTTTTAGACACTGTCAACAGACTCACTGCGATGAGAGATGAGAACGTCAGCACTCTGACACTTCTTGTAACCTGCTCCTCTCAATTTTGCCATATCTGTGAATTGTTTTACTTTTATATTGCCAAAACTTCCTGTAGTTATATTTGGTTGCTATTTTCCAGTATTTTCTATGGAAATGGATTAATTGTTCAGCACATGCTCTTTTGCCATCTACTTATCCATTCTTCAGTTTTTGATTTTGATTCATCTTTTATTACAGTTCAATTTTTGTCATCATCATCAAATGAATATATTTTTCTTTACAAGAAAAGCTAAGTGTGTTATATTCCTGAGGTCTTTCTTCTTTAAATGTGTTTGTTTTTACTTACATGACACCATGCCTGGAAAAATGTTCTTTGGTCCTGCTTTCTTTTACTTCAGAACTCTTTACATTTCTCCGTGGTCTCTGGCATTGAATACTGCTGTGGATAGAAGTGTGATGCCAGTCTTTTTTTTTTTTCCCCTTTGTAGGTTATTTGTTTTTTTGGCCTAGATATTATTATTATTTTTATACTTTCAAATTCAACAAGTAAACCAGAAGTTTCCTGGAGCTGAAAATTCCTTATCTAATTATTCTTTTTACAATTTGAGGTATAGTTATTGCTCTTGTGACCTTGGCAGTCCTAAGAAACAGTCTTCCAGCAACTTTGAAAAGTTAGGGATATGAGTGTGTCAAGAAGAATGCCAGATGCTCTCTCTGATCCTGATTTTGTTTCTAGGTCCATTCCCTTCGGGTTTTGTTCCTTCTTATATTCAAGTAAGTTCCCATTGCTCTTCTTGGATAGCTTGAAGTGACTCTGCACTCAACAGTTGCTGGAAAGATGGTGATGGAAAGAAGTAACAGGAGTAGAAATTATTGTTACTATGGAAGACAGTTGGAGGGTTGGAGTACGTTCTGCACACAGCAATTGTGGTAGACCAGATGTATTGTCTGGAAAATGGGTTTTATGAGATTCTTTCTGCCTGGCCAATGGTCTGTGATTTGCCAAGATAGATAGATATGGATAGAAGGATACGAACAGAATTTTCTTTCTAGAATGAGTAGATGAAGTAGCTGGGAGTCCATGAAGGCAAAATACTTCTGCATAGACCTCACATGCAGAAATGTGTGTCATTTTGGTGAGGGAATCCATTTCCACCAAGATGATATTGTACTTTAGGAAAGAAAAGGGGAGCAGCCAGTGATAAAATACCTGGTGATATTATCCCAGAGGCACTCGTGGGTCAAGGGGCTGGAAATAATTATTCCAGACCCTCAGATCTACATTCCAATGTGCACGTGACATAGGAGTTCGTGTATTGGACACAAAAGTTAGACTCACCAGAAATTCCAAAGGATCACTTCAAATGCCATGTGGCTGCACATGGCAGAAGCACAGTATTTGTGGGTGTGCAGCTCATGCCGACACATATACCTAGCTGTTCTGGTTAAGAAGTCTCTAGCCTATTACTGGGCCGTACCGCTGGAGGCTCTGGATCTTGAGCAAGTGCTGTGCACATAGGCGTTGGTTGACCTTCCTTGTGTCGTCCTCCTTAACTCTGACTGAGGCTGCAAGATCACAAAAGGTTTGCATTGGAATATTTCCTGATAGGCTGGTCTTGTGCTTTATAGGGCAGTGTGTCTGTGTGGTTGTCAGAGCTCCCGTCTCTCATTACCAACACAGAGAGCAAAACAGAGCTCCCCCTCCCCACAAGCAAGTCAAGATCTCAAGGTTGCCTGAGCTACTCACAGCCTACAAGCCAGGTGAGGACCTATCTCAGGGTACTGAGCCCCTTTAATTTAGTGTCCTGCCAGAGTGCCTTTAATTGTCAGTAGTTTTTTTTCCCTCTTTGAGGAGTTAGCCTTGGCTGCATGAACTTCCCTGAAGAAGAGAAACTGGTCAGTTGCATTGGAATCCTCTTTATGCCCCAGTAGTATTCACAAAGATACTAGAAAGTGAATTTAGATCAGAGATGTCAAGCTATAAGCCTATAGTGTGAAATCAGCCTACAGGCACGTTTTCTCTGACCAACATAGCGTTTGCCTGTATATAAAGACCGCATAAAGGGCACCAGGGTGGTTCAGTCCGTTAAGCGTCTGCCTTTGGCTCAGGTCATGGTCACAGGGTCCTGGGGTTGAGACCCGCATCGGGCTCCCTGCCCAGTGGTGTGTCTGCTTCTCCCTATGCCCCTCTCCCACTCGTCTTCTCTCCCTCTCTCTCTCAAATAGATAAATAAAATCTTAAAAAAAAAAGACTGCATAATTTTTAAAAGTTAGTTACCTATTTTAAAAAATTTGGAAATGTCCTGTAAATGTTCAGATTTCTATCTTTTCTAATAAAGTGAGAGCTATGACGATCACACCAAGTGTACATTTCCAATGGCAACAGCAGATCCAGAGCTGCTAAGGAGAGCCAAGAAGCAGGTGTCCTCTTGACACAGGGCTATGCTCCCCAGGTCACCAGGGTCCCCACTGGTTATTACCCTTCTGACACACAGGCCAGGTGTTGGTTCCCAGTTATGGTTATGCTGGAACTTTTGTTTTTCTTGCAGTGGAGTCAAGAGTAAAAGGACATATTTCCTAGGTGTTAACTTATGTGACCTCATACATGAAGACACGCAAGACAAACTGAGAGGACAATGGAATTGTTTTTCCTGGCCTGCTTCACTCATTGATATGACCTGATGGGAACCTCTGAGCATCCAAGTTTAGGTCTGTTGCCATAGAAGGGCAAGGTGGATCAGGTAGGCCAAGATCAGGATACACGTGAACATGATTGTTAGTTATGGAAAAGCGCAGTTCTTTTCATGTGAGCAGTACTTACCTTTGTCATGTAGATTTATTGCTTAGGAGTAGGGATGAGACTCCTGGGGGGGAGAAAAGTCAATGGTAATCAGGGACTGTTGGTTGTTTTTAATTGTTTGCAGTCACATATAGCTTTCTGAGTTTCCTCCCTGAGTTTTATTATTATCAAATTATGATGTGATTTATTGCAAGTTCCCTGCTTACTCTCCATGCCTGAACTACTATACCAATTAGCAGTTTTTGTGTGAGCCTCACTAATGACTCTAGGCTAAGCATCCTTAGGAGCCATGGTTCTAAAAGCATCTGAGTTCTATACCAGCCAGCCACTTTGCAACGATGCAGCCATGTGGACTATTATCCTTGTATAAATATGAGTTGTCACCTCACTTTCCTTGGTCCAGCTTTCAAGTTTCTTATGGTTTTTAAAATCATTTTTAAATTTATCTTGGAATGACTAATACATTCCCTTGGTTCAAATTCAAAAAGTAAAAAGGGTATGTAGTGAAACATCTTCCTCCCACACCTGTCCCTCAATTATCCAGTGCTCTTCATTGAAGGCAAATAATATTACCGGTTTCTAATATAGTACTTCAAAAATTATTTATCCAAACATTTCTCAAAGTGTGATGTGTGGACCCCTAGGGGTTCTCAAGATGCATCGAGGGTTTCTGTGAGATCAAAGCCATTCATACTGATAATTTGACATCATTGGCATTTTCCCTGGTGAGGCAAAAGCCGTGGTGGATAAAACCACTGGCACTTTGACATGAATCAGGACAGTGCAGTCAACTGTACTAGGGGTCACTGTAGTCTTCCCTGCCACATACTCAGAGATAAAAACATGCAAATTTCACTTAAGAACGTCTTTGATGAGCAAGAAAAGCTAATGATTTTATTAAATCTTGACTCTTGACTCTGATGCAAAGGGAAGTAATATAAAGCACTTTGGCTGCATCCCAAAGTACTGGTTTATCTCAAGGAAACGCACTTGCTGGTTGTCTGAGTTGCAAACCCAACTAGCTGCATTCTTCACACAACACTATTTTTACTTGAAAGAATGACAAACAAACTATGGTTATTCATACAAGTGTTTGGCGAACATGCCCTTAAAAATGAACAAAATGTGCCTGTTAACTTCAAGAAAAACAAATGATGGTATGAGCTGCAAATTACAAAATTTGAGCTTTTAAATAGAAATTAGAATTTTGGAAAACTTGTACTCACCACTGTGAGCTCAATAGCTTTTCAGTATCTAAAAACCTGTTCTGATGGAATTGGTGGTGATACGGCAAATGCAATTTTTCATATTGTAAAATGAGATGTATTAACATTTAAAACATCTGTACAACTCAGTGGACCAATATTTCCTAAGTGACCAATGTGTAATCTTAAAAAATCATGCATGGGTAAAAGAACCTTCCAAAGTGGAAGGGGGACCAATGGATTTTAACGTAACAGGGTACGAATAGCGCTTTGATAGAGTTTCAGATACTATACTGCAATTAACCTTTAAGAAACGACTAGTTGTTGAGTTTTGGTGTAATATCAAAGAAGAATAGCTACAATTATCTGAAAAGGTTTAAAATATGTCTCTGTTTTACAACCTCTTATCTGTGTGAAATTATCTTCATATACTTCAGTCAGAATAACATCACAATGGAATGAATGCAGAAGAAGATATGGGAATCCAGAAGCTTGCTATTAAGTCAGACACTCAAGAGATTTGCAAAAAGTGCCACTTTTCATTTCTGTTTTGGAAAACCTAGTGATTTTTTCATAAAAGTATGTTATTTATGTTAACATGTAATGGGTTTATTGCTGTGCCCTCACATGACAGAAAGGGAAGGGTGAGGAAGCTCTCCAAAGTCTCTTTTATAAGGACACTAGTCCCATTTATGAGGGCTCTGCTCTCAGGATCTAATCACCACTCAAAGGGCCCACATCCTAATATCATATAAATTTTAGGGGGACACAAACATTCAGTCTATAATAGCACGTATTAAATAAATATATATACGCACACATATATACACATATATCCATTCTTTACGTATTCTCCTTTTCTTATACAAAACACCCAGCACTCACTGATGCTGCACCTTGCTTTCTTTACAACACGCCTTCAGCATTATTCTATGTCAGTACATGTATATCTTCCTTATTCTTTTTATGGCTACATATTATCTCCTTGTAAGAATTAACCATCATTTTTAAAACTAGTTCCCATATTGATATATTTTTTCAAGTTATTTTGTTCTTCTAAACAATGCTGCAGGAAGCAACCCTGTTCCTGTGTTATGTTACACATCTAAAAGCAAGTCTATAGGACAGAAGTTGAAATGATGGTCAAAGACTTAAGTGCATTTGTAATTTCGATATATGTTACAAAACTTATAAACTCATGTTTTTTTAAAACAAAGTGAATAATTTATTATAGCTTTATAAAAATAGATTACATCAATGTTACATTAAGTTGTGATCAGGTGAATATAACAGAGTCAAGTGGTATGCATACACACATACTGTTTGGGAGCAAAAATTGATTTCAAAAAATAAAAATTAAGAAAGGTGTAAAGTCTATCATAATATATAAAATGTATAGTTGATTGTCCATGAATCTCCTGTATCATGAAAGTGATTTGGGAGAAGTCATGAGTTTTTGGCACTTGCTCAGTATATAGTGGACACAATTTGGCAACCCTTGCTGGAGGCCCTGAGGCAGCTGGCAGGGACAGCACCAGGGACCACAAGTTCCCGCCATTTGTAAATTCCAAGTTCAAGGTGGCCAGTGAAGGAGATGGGGCTTGCCATTACAGGGGCAAGATTTCAGAGTCAGGTGGAGCTAGATTCCAGGCAAAACCTGGTGAAGACAAGCAAGGTGAGTTCTTGAGTCCTTGCTTGGACGCTGCAGGTAAGTGCTTGTAGCTCATACCTACGTGCTAGTAAGTGATATAATGAAGCAGTTTTGTGTGGGAAGATGGATTTTTTTAATCTTAACATTTCAAATAGTTTAAAGAAATGAAAACTCTTAGTTACCTCCCTTCTGTCCCCAAATAACTGCCATAATTTTTCTTTTGGTACTTATTGATCTTTTGCTCATTACAGGGTGTCCCATGTCTCCCATTTTATCTTTACATGTCAACTTAAATGCCATCTACCCCAGAAAACCTCACAAGTTTCCCTTGAACTTAACAAAATTACTTTCCTTCATGCTCCCATAGCACTTTTTACTTTTTCTACCATGGCACATATTTTGATGTATTGTAATTGCCCATTTATTGACAATATCTACACTACATCTTACATCTTAAGGGGAGTGCTGATATGTGTTTTATTCAGTGCTTCGTTCCTAGAACCTAGTATAGTACTGGCATATAGTAGGTACTCAATAGGTATTTGCTGAATTAATGAATAAATAGAAGGATAAATTCAGCTGGAATATGGGCTCTGAGTATCTGGAAATTTTAACTTAAATACCCCAAATCTCTTAGCAACTAATTTCAACAGTGCTATTTTCACATCATTTGTTTTCTGCTTCATATAAAATTTCTAGCAAAATGAATACACATAATATTTCTAATGTGGATATACTACAATTTGATATAATATAGAAAGCTATTTTCTCCTCTGTTTTCTTTATTATCCCTGGTGATATCAGTGCTATTTGCCTTACTGGCCATCAATGGCATCTTGGGCCAAAGGGAAAAATGAATTCTCTAAGAAGCAATAGGATAAATCACATAAGAAAAGTAGCAGTCAATCAGTTAGGATAATATACACATAACAAGCCAATGAAAACATTCTTTAGATGGTACTATGAAGTATGAGATTATTTTTCTATATTGTCCAAAATTGATTTATTGTCCCCTTTTTCTAAACTACCTTAGGTCAACCAAAGAAAACAGAACCTCAAGATATGGGGTAACTTATTACCATCTTTTAGTTCCAAAAAGCTTCCCATGTGTCAACTGGAAATGATCAAGGATCAAGTGAGGAGAAACTCATGAAAGGAAGGAGTCTCAGAAAGATGCTTCCTGCCACCTCCTCACTTTTCTGAAAGCCAAATCCTATTCATTTCTTTTGAGAAGAGTTCTCTCACATTTTTCTTTCTTTCTTTCTTTCTCTTTCTTTCTTTCTTTTCTTTCTTTCTTTCTTTCTTTCTTTCTCTCTTTTTCTTTTTCTTTTCTTCTTTTTTCTTTCTTTCTTTCTTTCTTTCTTTCTTTCTTTCTTTCTTTCTTCTATTTCTTTTTTTTTTAGAGAGAGAGTGCATGTGAGTTGGGGGGAGAGTTCAGAGAGAAAGGGAGAGAGAGAATCTTTAGCGGGTTCCACACCCAGAGTGGGGCCCAACGTGGGGCCTGATTTCAGGGCCCTGAGATCATGACCTAAGCTGAAATCAAGAGTCAGACACCGGACATTTAACTGACTGAGCCACCCAGGTGCCCCTTGTGTTTTCATTCCAGTCAGAATTCGTTATTCCCTCTTCTATGCCCTCCTTTACTGTTTTTTCACATATGTTCATAATTTTGTGTTCGATCTTGCGTCTTTTGATAGAAAACACATTTCTTGGGGTCCACCTTGAGTTTTCTTGAGCCTCCCAGCACAGTGACTTTCATATGCCAATGCTCCATAGATGTTTGTCAGAGGCCTTAGCGTCTCTGCAGTGACTTGCCCTATTGTCCATGTGGACATGGATGTAGAGAACTAGGGTATTCAGATCAAGCAGAAATATGAAGCCAGACACACTCTTAAAAATACAGAAAAGTTTCAGCAGGTACAAGAAGATTTAAATGAAGAAGGTAAGAAGCATTTCAAGAATATCACAGCTTAGCTTAAGCACTGATGACAGGCCTGGTTCAAATCTTGACATTAATATTTAGAAGTTTGTGATTTTTGCCAGATGACTTAACCTCTCTAAATTTCATTCATCTGTAAACTGAGGATAATAAGAGTAATTACCTATGTTAGGCAGACTTATATGATGGTGCCAAAGGCTCCCCCAAACTGGTATGTACTCTATTCCAATTGCCTCTCCTTGACTCTGGGAGGGACCTGTGATGGAATGTTACTCTCGTGATTAGAGCATGTTATGTGACAAAAGTGAAGGGATATTTCAGATGTAATTAAGATTCCTAGTCATTTAATTTTACGCTAATCAAAAAGGAGATAATGCCAAGTGGGTCTGACCTAATCGGGTGAGCCCTTAAAAGGATTGTCCAGGGTTTTCCTGAAGGGAGAGATTTTGCTACCCTGCTTGAAGAAGCAAACTGCCCTGTTGCGAAAGGCCTAGAGATAGGATCATGTAGCAGAAACTGCAGCCCCCAGCTGACAACAAGTGACAGCCAGCAAGAAAAGGGAACCCAGTCCCACAATCACAAGGAGCAGAATTGTGCCAACGACCATGCAAACTGCAGAGGACTCCAAACCTCAGATGACAGCTTAGCCCTGGCTGACACATGGACTGTAGCCTTGAGAGACCCCCAACAGAGGCCCTAGTCAGCTATGCCCAGGGCCCTAACCCATAGAAACTCTGCAATAATAAACATGTGTTTTCAGCAGCTACAATTGTGACCATTTGTTACGGAACAATGGAAAACAAATATGCTACCTTATTGGGAAGCTTTTTAGGTTATAAGCAACGGATTCTGGCTAACATTAGATTTTTTAAAAAGAAGAATATATTGGAACAGAATTTGCTATGTCAGAGTTGGAGGAAAAGTTAAATGATCAGGCCTTGGGGTAACAGGGACCAGGACTACTCATAGGTTATTGTTCACGATTTGGCGGGGGGTGTATTTTGAAATAACCTGCCTTAACCACCATACCTTTGTCACTTGGTCCATGAATTGGATTCTCCTGACAGTCTAATTGACCTCACTTCCTTTAACCATCCCTTCCTGGATGTCAGGAAGTGTTAGAACAGACAGGCCCCCAAGACCACATGGAATGAGGCTGGGAGCTCCCTAGGATCTAGGTGGTGATGTTAATGAAAGAGGAGGAAGGGAATCTGGGGAAGCCACAAACAAAAGACATCCACCTTGCTCCCTATAGTTTGTTGAGAAGACATAAGATAATATAGATAAAGTGCATAACACAATTCTTGGCGCTCAGTAATCACTCTGGAAATTTATGAAGCACCAGGGTGCCTAAACCTCATCTTGACAGTAAAATAAAGAACTCTACTTCTGAAGATGAAAAGGGAAATCCCATCTTGATGAGGGCAAAATTTTCCTCGCACTCAAGAAGACGGGCTTAAGTGCCTGTTGCTACCTAGATGATTTATAATTAAAGGGTTATCAGAGGATAGAAAGTTCTAGATTCCTAAGTGCTATTTGTGCTGAGTGTTGCCATGTACTCAAAATCAAACCAGCTCTGAGACAGACTGCTCCAAACTCTGTGGGTCAGGGAGGGAAGCCAACTGACGGTGGCTATATCTCTTTTCACAAAACTCTTAATGGTTGGCTCACAGCTCTGATTGTAAATATGCCGGACAGTGTCTAGGCCCAGCCATCCATGTTTAAATTACAGCTTTCAATGTGAAATTTTAGAAAATTAATTCAGATATGAGATGATAGCCACATTTACTAAGGGTCATAAATCAAACCTGTAACAGCTGTGAGTACCTGGTATTGAGTGATGCAGTGGTATTTTTGAGGTGGGCTTTCTTTTGATCTTTTAGTTGGCAAATGTCGTTGGTCAGGAAACCCATTCTGAGGACGGCCCATCTAATCAGGTGGTGTCATTTCCAGCCTGGAACATCACTGATGGCCAAATTTAACTTCCATTCCATTCTGTTCTACTCTACAAGTATTTATTGAGCTCCCGTTATGTGCAATGAACTGCATTAAGTGCTATGATAGATTAAAAAAAATGGATAGATAAGACACAGCTCCTGACCTTAGGTGTTTTATTATCCCAAAAGAGAGACAAAAGTTTATAAGGACCAGACACAATAAAGAGCAGAATGTGGCAAGTGCTAAAATAGATACAGAGACAGAAGAAAGCTTTAAGTTCCCAGTGTAATTACCTGGAGTTTTGCACGGTAGAGGTAGAATTTGAGCCTTTCTCAATTATACGCCCCTTTGGGACAGTCGGCACTTTATTTATTTAATTAATTTTTGAATTCCTGGTACCTACAATAATCCCTGGTACTTAATATATGTAATTAAAATTGAATTAGAAAAAAATTTAATTGTGGCAAAATATACATAACATAAAATTGGCCATTTTTAATGGTACCGGACAGTGGTATTAAGTACAGTCGCACTGTGGCAAAGCCATTACCATCATTAGTTTTTGATGTAGGGTTCAATGATCTATTAGTTGCGTATAACACCAGTGCTCATCACATCACGTGCCCTCCTTAATTCCCATCACCCAGTTACCCCACCCCGCCACCCACCTCCCTTTCCGCAACCCTCAGTTCGTTTCCTGGAATCAAGAGTCCCTCATGGTTTGTCTCCCTCTCTGATTTCTTCCCATTCAGTTTTCCCTCCCTTCCCCTATGATCCTCTGCACTATTCCTTATATTCCACATATAAGTGAAACCATATGAGATAAGTCAGCTCTGCCTGACTTATTTCACTGAGCATAATCCCCTCCAGTTCCATCCATGTCAATGCAAATGGAAGGTATTCATCTTCTCTGATGGCTGAGTAATATTCCATTGTATATATGAACCACGTCTTCTTTATCCATTCATCTGTTGAAGGGCATCTCGGCTCCTTCCACCGTTTGGCTATTGTGGAAATTGCTGCTACGAACATTGGAGTGCATGTGCCCCTTCTTTTCACTACATCTGTATCTTTGGGGTGACTACTCTAGGTACCTCATTCAAATGGAACACTACAATACCTGTCCTTTTGAGACTGGCTTATTTCACTTCACATGTCTCCAAGTTTCACCTGTGTTATAGCATGTGTCAGAATTTCCTTCCTTTTATAAGGCTTAGTAATATTCCATTGTATGTACACACCACATTTTGTTTATCCATTCTTCTGTTGACGGACATTTGTGCTGTTCCCACCTTTTGGCTATTGTGAATATGCAGCTATAAATGTGGGTACACAAATATCTGTTTAAGTGAGTTAGAAATTTTGATAGGTCAAGGACAAGGCATTTCAAACATAGGAAATAACACGAACAAAGGCAAAGCCAAGTGACAATGCACCGCTCTTGCTTAGTATGGCTTCCTCGTGGGTTTGTGGGGTGTACTAGCTAAAGATAGAAGGATTGCTCTACTCCGGTGTTGGAAGGGCACTAAGTACCACACTGAGGAGATCAACTTTTTCTAAAGTTATGAGGAACCACTTAGGGATTGGGAGCAGGGGAGGAACATTACCAATGCTATATTTGAGGAAGATAATTGTAGTAGAAAGGCTGTAGTTAGAAATATAGGGTAGTAATCCTGGCAGGAGACAAAGTAGGGCAGTGGCAGTTGAAATAGTAAAAGGCAGGAGAGGGCATAGAGGAGAGATTATTATAGAGGAACAATCAATAGGATCTGTTGACAACTGGACGTGGGTGGCCGGAAGAGGAAGTTGTAGTTAAATCAGTGACTGAGAGAACAGTGACATTCTAAACTGAGATGAAGAATGCAGAAGGAAGAAGCAGCAGGCAGAACAGTAGTTACCACTTACTAAGCTCTTATCGGCTAGGCACTTTCCAGGCATTATCTCATTTAATCTTGATAATGGTCCAGTGAAGCAGAGGTTATTGTGCACAGGAGGAAACTCAGTTTAGGTAGATTAAGTTACTAATACCTGGTTAAGGGGTAGAATTGGGTGGAACTCCAACCAACCAACCCAGGTGGAACTCCAAAGTTGAAGCCTTTGTTCTGGTAAACCTCCACATCATTCCATTGTCTTCAAACACATAGAATACCCATGTGGATTTATTTCTCAAGAAATTGGAAATGTAGTTTGAAGCTCAGTGGAATGCTCACATACAAAAATATAGTCCAGGAATTCTTTACATAACAATGAGTTCAAATGATGCTGGGTGAGTACATGAGTTCATTCCAGAGAGAAGGTAGAGATAGAAGGAAAGGCCAGAAGCTAATTCCAGAAACACTCATATTTATCAAGTGGGAGGAGAAAAAAAGACTAGGTCTGAAGGATAAGGGAACATTGAGATTAGTGAATTGGCATCAATTTTGAATGAAAAGACAATTTCAAAGAAGGGATTAGTCAACACTTCAAATCTAGAAGGTGGACTGTGGCCATTGGATTTAACATTCAGGAAGTCATTGGAGACTTTACGGAGAAGAAAGCATATGTCATAACATCCATGGACTAAAGAATGCATGGGAGGTAGAGAAATGAAGAAAGTGAGTATAAACTACGTGTTCAAGAAGTTCAGCAGCAAAGGAAAAGAGAAATTATGGCACAGTATTTAAAAGGGTGTAGAGTTGACAAAAGGTTTTCTTTTTAAGGATTGAGAAGATAAGCATGGATATGTTTTTCACTGTGAAAAAGCCAGTGCAGAATAATGGACTGTAAATATTGGGAGAATCATGAAAATTCATGGAGGACTAAAAAGAGGTGTGACCAAGAGCAAATGGCATTTGGAAGCACAGCCTGCGGAAGAAGTAGGGATGTTTTTCATGAGAGATGAGAGAGGAAAAGAGAGAGATTTGCAAGGTGAAGGGAACAGTTGAAGGAGCTTGCATGGGGAGAGAGGAACCCTGGAGCGGAATCTGACCTTGAGATCAGTTAGCAGTTGATCTGGCCATGGAAGACTGCATCGGATAGAGACAAATGAAAAGATTATCCAGCTCTACTGGGGACTCCTCTGAGTTAGGATTTTTTATTTTGGTTTGGCTGGGTTTGGAATTTTTTTTTTCTTATTGAAGTATTGTTGATATATGAGATTATGTTAGTTCTTGATGTCCAACATACTGAATCGACAGCTATATACATTACAAAATGATAAGTGTAGTTACCATCAGTCATCATACAAAGTTATTACAATATTATTGACTATATTCCTGTAGTCAATCAGCCAAAATAGCAACCAAAGCTCATATCTCTTTGTGGTCCAATACATTTCAGACTTTCTTGAAACTCCACAGGGACACCTGATTGGATTTTCGTATTTCCCAAATCTCCTTAGCCCTTTTGCAGACCGTTAACTTAGATTACTCTTGACCGCTTTCATCAATGGTATACTGATTTTTACCCACTTCATTCCTCACTGTCTACAAATTCTAAGGGCACATACAGAAACCCTCAACACATTGACACTAGGAAAGAACTACTGTCTTGAAGAGATTTTCACAGAAAAAGATTGTGCAATTACTGAGATATTGTGAAATATTTCAATACTGAATTTCAAAATTTTATTCTTTAAAGACTTCAAACCCATTGAGAAACCTCAGTTTAAAAACCTTTCTATTGATGGTAGTTTCTGAAATAGAACCAAGGGAAAGGCATAGCGAGTGTAATTTAAAGTGACAGATTGTCTTCTTCTCAAACACTGACATTCCATTCGGCATTCTACATGAACCAAGTAATGTTCCAGATTTTTTTTTATATATATATACACAGTTACACTTACTGTATTTATGTGATGAATTCAATTCCAGATCTAGGTATTAACGATTGGAACCATGCCTCAGTTACCTCCCTTATGAAAGATAACGTAGGAATGTTATAACAAATATTTAGTTAAAAAACTGCAAAGGGCTTTGAAAATGTAAAAGTGTAATATAAATGCTAAATAAAGATAATATATTCTGAACAGCAGGCTCCTTTGAAATAGGGCCTATGAATTCCATTAACACTCTATGTTTACATGCTTTCAGGAACTTTTAGGGGGACGTTGCCCATGAGCATATCTGTGACATGATACCTATGGCCTAGTAACCAGCTGGGAAAGGGACAAGTAAAAGAGCAGATGTCATGATTTGTGTATTAATATTTCCTTAAGTCATTCAATAATTTTTTTTCATAGTTAACTGTGTGCAGGTACAATTCTGAATGCTAGCAATACTGCAGAAAACAAAAACAGGCAAAAATCCCAACTCTCAGGCTCACGTTTACTGATTACTAACCAGTGCCAAGGTTTAGTCTTGCATAGATCCATTCAATCCTTATAACGACCCTATGAGCTAGGCGCTAATCATATCCCCATTTTACAGATCTAGAGAGTGAGTTAAAATTCCCCTCCACTTTGCAAGTCTAATGGGAACAAGTCATCCTCCTTGCTGTTGCTTGGGTTCTTTTGTTTATCTACTCAATTCAAAGACTGACTCAATTTCCCAGAAGGGATGGGGAGTTATTATGGCAATACTCGTGAAGACAGACATTCTAGCTATATGGGTAGTCTTCATGGTGATCACAGAGTGGCCAGGCCTCTCTAAGACTAGAATAACCTTTGGGAATAGGAGGTCATGCAGAGCCCAGTGAAACTCTGGCACCTCTATCTTTATCTTCTGCTCTGCTCTACCTTATGATTTCTACTTATGCATAGTTTCTAATGCCTGATAGCAAATGAGCCTGTACTCTACCTTGTTCTTTCTGTGAATCGTTTAGTTTTTATAATGCCTATGAACTAACTTTATCTTCAGTATTTCTAGTTCATATGGCCAAGTTTAAGAATATGACTGGTCCATTTCATCACTTTTATTCTTTGGGAAAGCACTCCCTGCTGACTCATAGGCCAACTCTTCCTGCTCTATTCAGTCGTGGGATTAAACGTCCTTTCCTGGACCAATCAGCTGTGGTCAGGAGGCCAGGTCAAATGCAAAGAACATTCTAGGGCCAGGCTCTAAGAGTATGGGGGGCTATTGTTACAGACATGCTCTGAAGTCTGGCTTGTGCCTTCTAACATTTAGTCATAAGGCTTTTGGATTTAGGCTTTAAATGAGTGAGTATATTATGAAAAATTATAAATTATCTTTTTTTCTTTAAATTTAGAAGGCAGTTGACAGTCCCATATTATTCTACTCTTTTGAATATGTCTGTCATATTTCTATCTTTACTTCTGTATCTAAACAAAATGATAATAAATATTCACATCTATCCAGAAGCTCTTTCTATATTAATTTCCTTAGGATGTTGAGAATGTGATACACATTATAATGCTTTCCCTACCTGATGAGTAATATACCCTTTTTCTTTCACCCTTAGCATTTCAATTACATTTTACCATTACAAGCTTTGTACTGAGAACGTATGCAGATGTGTCACAATAAAGATAACCAGGATTCAAATGAGAGTACTTAATAAACATTTCAGTGTTATCTAGAACACTAATAAGAATATCAAACTCAGCTCTTACAAATATCAATAATAAGAATCTTGGCCAAATCAATGTTAACGTCATTTTTTTACTTGGAAAAACATGGAGCACACAATTATGTAGGCTAAAAAAATCAGTAACTTGACTCATACTTAAAAGTAAGATAATACATTAAAAGGATGATTTCAAGAATTGTTCATTTAGTAAATTTCTATGGAAAGATTAAATTTTACCCCGAGACTTGTGACCAGCAGCACACGTTACAACATGGGGGACTGGTGTTAGAAAGCAGTTTGTGGCTATGAAACAGATCAAAACTAACTAGCCATTAGGGAATGGAACCCATGACCTTGATCTCATTAGTACCAGGCTAAAACCAACTGAACGAGCTATAAACTGATAACATTCTGATACCTAGCAGATGGATGGATTTTCACTACTTAAAATTCCTTTCTTGGTTCCATATTATTTGTACCAAAATGTGACAGTGTTCCTGTTCTGTGGGAAAGATGGGCCAGGACATGACTTCCAAAGAGGCCTCAGAAATCAATTACTCTATTTTCTTTGTCTAACTAGTGAGAGAATTGAAGCCCTGAAATGTGAAGTGACCTGCCTAATGGTTCCCAGCGGGTGGTGGCAGAACTGGATTAGAAGGCAAATCTCTTGGACTTCACTCCAATTTCAGTTTGTGAGGGACTGGCCCACGGAGGAGGTCATCCTTGAACTGTTCCAGGCCAGGAAGAGTGAGTCCTGTCAGTGCAGGACAAGCTTAGTGTTAGGAAAAGGGAGTTTAGGTTTCTAAACTGAACAGAGTAGAGGTAAGAGAATGGAGTAGAGTGAGAGAGGTTTTATTTATTTTTACTTTTTAAAACGTTTTATTTAAATTCAATTTAGTTAACATAGTGTATCATTAGTTTCAGGGGTTGAATTAATGATTCATCAGTTGCATACAACACCCAGTGCTCATCACAACAAGTGCCCCCCTTTAATGCCCGTCACCCAATCCCCCAACCCTTCACCCCCCTCCCCTCCAGCAACCCTTAGTTCCTTTCCTATGGTTAAGAGTCCAGTGAGAGAGGTTTTAAATGACCTACACTGGGAGGTGACAGGAAGCCTCCAAAAGTCTCTGAAGAATGAACGTTGTGATTTGTTTAAAATATTTTCCGTGTAAAATAATTTTAGCTTCAGAATATTTAGGAATGCAGTAATCTGAAGTCATTTTGGGGGAAGAAGTTTGGGCTTAAGTAAATCAATACAAAGAATAACAAATACTAATACTTTCATTTGAGGTGTCAAGGAAATTGAAATCTCATCCGAAGGACGAAGGATGGATTTGGTATGTAGAAGTCAGGGGGTGGAGGAGGGTGGGATGGGAAGCCAGGAGTGGTGGAGAGTGATGAGAGATTAAGTGAAGCCAGGAAGAAGGGATTCGTGATGAATTATTAAGCAGTGACTAAATGGTGGAAGGGTGAAGGCACAGCAGAGAAGCTTCTACTAGGATATTACCATTTAGGGACCAGATGGAGAGAGGTCCTGTAAATAGCAGCAGTTTACCTGAAGAATACCACAGTGTTATCTAGATTCTAAAGTTGCATTCTGCCTCTGTCTCGAGTGGTGGCACTGACAGGTTCTCTGTAGAAAAATGCGGCAGCGGTCTTACTTTTAAATGTGAGTACCTTCAAAATATCTCCTACCCTGAACCACATCTTGGGAACAGCCGAGATGAAATCTCTGGAGGAGAAAGGCAATGTATTCCAGAGAGCCTCAACTCATCTTTATTTTTGTTAGTGGACCTCAGTAAGTGCACAGGTCCCAGGCAAGCCTTGCTCTCCAAACCCTCAGACTTCTTCTGATTGGATCATTTTTCCCAGAGGAAAAGTGAAACAGCACACCAGGGATGGTTGTCCTTCAAGAATCAGCTTAGCTATGACTTTTTCAGGAAAACCCGACCTCATTGCCCTAGGTGTTCCTCCACTGTCCTTGCTCTGCATACCCTACTATGACACACCACACTGTCATCCAATGCCCAGTTCGCTGGCCTCTCTCTTGCCAGACTGAATTCCTTGTGGCCTAGTTTGTGTCTGCTGTAATTGCCTAGCACCTTGCAGAGTGCTCAGCACAAGTAGGCCATTCATATAAGTTTACAGACTTTTGAACCAACATCTCTGAAAATATATGTGAAACAGAAATACCATGCAAAACTTACCTTGAGAGAATAAATCTAAAATGGATTTTTAGAAAGAAAAATCTAAAATTTAAGGGGTTTTTTTTTGGTGGTTTGCTCATAGTTTTGCATGTAGTTCATGGCCTTTCTTTTCTGTTCCTCCTATAATCTGCCTTTGGCCATTTCACTGCTTATTATTCAAGGGCTATGGAGAAAAGGAGAGGAGCTGAAATTCAGATCAGTTAATTAGGCTGCTTGGGAGCCACTCTGAAAAGGGTTGGATGTAATGGGTGAAATCAATAGTTAACTGGCGGTCTGAGATTATCTATAGCTCTCACTAACCCAGCCTGCTCCACTTCGCACCCCTAAACCAATGGCTGCCCAACGTGTGAGCATATTTTATAAGCTCATTTCAGTTTCATGGGTTCATTCCTTTGTTCTTGAGTACATGGCAAGCCACATGTCCTGATTTTGGGTTTGGAGAATTTGGTCACTGTGAGGGGGTCAGATTCTGTCGGGTAATTTCATGGTCCTAAAGGAAGAAATTAACAGTTTATTTTCTGAAACTGGTTCAAGGAACATTCCGTAAGTTAAAAAAAAAAATCAATCAAGAAATAATATTACTTACATTTTGAAGAAGGGATTTTTAATACAGTATTTCCATCTGTGATGTATTTAAATTCTAGGCCTCGGGCAGCAATTTTGGAAAAAAAGGCCTCCTTCACCTTTTACGAGATGCAAAATAAATAGTCCACTCTGAGGGCCAGAGCCTTTCCCTTACTTTCCCACCTCTGCAAAATATAAGACTTGCTTCTGCCATTCTGGAAATCACATGTTCTACTCCTTTTTTCCCTCCAACTGTAAACTGTTATTGACATTACAATGTTTATCACAACTTCAATTACAGAAATTATTTTGTAATACTTGTATCTAATAGAAAAGGAGAATGGTGAGCTGCCCAAAAGGAGGCCTGCAGTCAATAAGTGGAAGGCTGTCAATACTGAAATACAATACTCTCTCTCTTGATCTAGTTTTGACGCCCTAACAAAGACAGGTTTTGCTATTTAGGACGGCTCAGCCATCTTAACTGGTTACACGAAGAGGGTAGTCCTGGATGTGCCGATTGCCCGGGTCCAGGAACACTGATTTCTAAGTTGATGAACAAATCCAAACATATTTCACAACAGAGGCCTAACACGTCGAAGCTGTCAATAAAGACCAATACTAGAGGAACCAAAAGAACATGCAAGTTTTACACGCGCACTTTACCGTGCATTCTTCCAGTCCCCAAACGGCGGGGGGGGGGGGGGGGCGTTCTACTGCGTAGAAGCTTAAAACTTTATTTCTTATTTTTCATGACCTGTAGCATGCATAGAGCCTTTGGGTAGTGTTTGTATCAGACCAAGGCCCACTCTTTAATGGCTGAATGAATACATTTACAGTACATGCTGGATTAGCTGCTCTGAGAATTGCCTTAAAAAAAAAGTGAAAAATAGACAAAGAAATCTATAACCTGAGCAGTCTTTCATATTTGTTTTGACTGCTCTTGAACCAGCTCTGAGCCGGTGACAAGGATACTGAAAAGATGCACCTGAAACAGTATCTGCGGGCAGCTGCATTTGCCAACCGGCTTTATTGCTGCTTTCCAGCGGCGAAGGCGCCGCAGCAGTAACAGGGAAGCCAGAGCGAGCCTCCCCGGCAGCGGCGGCGGCGGCGGCGGCGGCGGCGGCACCAGCACCAGCGCAGTTTCCCCTCTCCCCAGCCCTGACTCTACGCGCACATGCGCACTGCGCCCGCAGCCCTGGACCATTTGTCAGGACTACTCGTGAGACGGAGAAAAAAAAAGCGAAAATTTGGGGGTAAGAAGCGGTTGATCGGATCTAATCTCTAATTAATCAGAAGATTTGCCAGTGCAAAAGCCATTCATTTATTTTTCTGGGTGAGGATGAAAGTTAAGAGACCTATAGAGAGAAGGAAGCGCACCGTCGTCTTGTGAAACAGATCAGGGGAGGGGAAAGGACAGAAGGGGTTTCTCCCCCACTTCTCTGCGCCTCTGGGAAAGAGGAGAAAACTTAATCCCGGGGAAAAAAGTGGGCAAGTGACTCGGAAACGGCTGGAGGGGGAGTCTCTGGGCATCTCACTCTGAAGTAGTGAGTGCGAGTGTGAAAGAGGAACAAAAGAGAGAGAAAAGAGAAAGGAAAAAATGGGGGGAGGAGAGACTTGTATTTTTTTTTCTTTGCGCGCACACGGGGAAGGGTGTGGGGGGCCGTGCTGAAGGGAGCCGGGGCGAGGCGGCCGCGTCGGGCTCTAGCCGGCGCGCAGGCGGCGGGATGCGTGTGGGCCCCCTCCCCCGCGCCCCCCGAGCTTGTCACTTTGGTCGCTTTCATGACACCGGGCGCGGGGTGGGGGAGCGCGGCGGCGCCGGGCTCCGCCGGGGTGCGTGCCCGAGTGGGCGCCGCGGAGCTGCAGCCCGGG